>NW_005434655.1:176632-182843 GCF_000315625.1 Guillardia theta CCMP2712 | reverse complement strand
TCTGGAGATAGCAGCTTCAATCGATCCAAAAGTTGAATGCAATCCTTCAAAACAACCTCGTTCCATGGGCCCGCGACCAACGAGTCTGCCACCCGGACGAATTGTGTGGAAAGGTACTGGAATGGGGACTGCAATCAGCAGAACGAACAAGAAGACTGCAGGAATATTCACCACAGATATCTCCCCGACGAGCTGAAAGGACGGGGGATCGTTGATGGGAAGGACATGAACAGAGAACGATTGGGGATCGCTCCTCCTGCGTTTCAACGGGTCAAACTCTTTGATGGCAGGCAGCCTCAGGTCACCTCTTGACGGAGGAGAACTCATCCTGGACTTGGAGGACAACCTGCATGTTCAGCAGACCTGCACTTCCTGGAGGAGGAGGAGGAGACGGAGGAGGAGGAGGATGGTTCGGCTAAGTTATTCGCAAGATGAGACTGTCACCTCTCAAGGAGTGCAAAGGGATCCTCCACGTTGTTCAACGACTTCGACATCTTCCTCCCAAGGCGATCATTGACGAACCCATGGCCGTAGATGCGGGTGGGCAGCTGGACTCCTGCCGAGAGGAGCATGCTGGGCCAGATCACCGAATGGAACCACATGATGTCCTTGCCGATTAGGTGGACATCACACGGCCAGTTGCTGCTGCGAGCCCCGTCGGGCCAGTCCACCCCTGTCACAAGAAAGATTTGGAAGGGGTGAAGGGGTTAGGGGGAGCAGAGGTGTCAGGAGCAGGCGAGGAAGAGAGAGGCAAGGACCGGAGAGGTAGTTGATCAACGCGTCAAACCACACGTACATGACGTGCTTGCTGTCGTTGGGGACCGGGATCCCCCAGCTGAATGACGTTCGGGAGATTGACAAGTCGCGCAAGGGGAGCTGATTGGCAGCGGTCAGATCTCAATCCATGGGCGCTTTGAGCCTTCACCTCCAGTCTTTGCAGGATCTCGTTCCTGGCGTTGGTCGGTTGGATGAAGTCAGGATGTGACAGGATGTGCTTCTTGACCTGATCCTGGAACCTTCTCGTCCAACACAATCAGACCTGGAGAGGTGAAGGAGGTTCGAGTGGACTTGCCTGGAGAGCCGAAAGAAGTAGGAAGGCTCCTCTAATTTCTTGAGAGGAAGCCCGGTCACTGGATCGGTGAAATTCATGTTTTCCGCTTCTCCTGTTCAAGACATGTTTGTCAGCAAATCTGATGATCCTCCCTCCTCCTCCTCCTCCAGCGTCCCGTCCACTTGCTTTACCTTCAGGCACAAAGGTCTCCTCCCTCACGTTGTACCATCCTGAATAATTTCCAAGGTAGATGTCTCCAGCACGCAGAACCTGCCAACAAAGTTAGCTATGTTAGGCAACAAGTCAGACAGAGATCAGTGCAAAAAGTCTCGAAGAAGAAAGTCACGCGATCACTCACTTCTTCAAAGATGTGACATGCAACTTTCTTGTGATCATCTGACGAGGTCCTTATAAACCTGAAGCATGGTAAGGAGGCAGCTTTTTTTCGCAAGGCGTCCGACCTGTCGAAACTGATGTCTAGCTTGTCATAAAGATCCGCAAAGATCTTGACATGCCGATCGCAGAGCTCAATTTCAGCCTCTCCGTTCTTCAATTTGCAGTCAATATCTGATATTCATAGCGTTCGCACATGTCGCTGTACCGTACTCGCAGTGGCTGCGATCTTCTGTCCGTGCTCGTCCGAGCCGGTAAGGAAGAACACCTTGCATCCCAAGCCTGCATATATCCTCACTTGTCAAGACCGAGCAAAACATTTCCAACTTCTGTAGTATCTTGCGATGATGTCTGCAGTGATCGCTTCATATGCATGGCCGATGTGCGGAACGCCGTTGAGATACGCAATAGCTGTGGTCAAGAAGAATTTTTCCGGCTTCGATAATATTTTTCGAGGTATCCGGCGACTATAGCTCAGGGACGAAGGCTGCTCCGCTGAACCTGGCACACTTGGATCCAACTTCAAGGTCGAGTATCTGTTGGATTCAGCATCATCAATTTGTTCATGATCTACTTGGTCTATTCTTTCCACATTTATGGTGAGATTTTCAAGCTTCTTCGACAGACCGCCCATGCCGCTGGAAGAGTTATCCGGAACAAAAGTGGCGTTTGCACGAGAGATGTAAAAGTCCCTGACGACCTCCTGGCAAAGTCCATCCGTTTGCAACGTGTCGAGGTCGTTTGCATCTGCTGAGGACTCCTGCTCCTGGACGTTGTCGTCCAAGAAAAGTTGATTGCAGTTCACTTCATGATCGAACAATTCAAGGTCGTGCATGTTTCGAAATCCCCAGCTAATCACCATGTAGCTCGACGGAAATTCAAACTTGCATGAAACAACCCTTCGGCGCTGTAGGCGATAACTGATTGATGTGAAGTCATTCTTATCGCCCAAAAAGTCCATGTTTGACCAGAACCTATGTTGAAGAACAACGTTTGTTAAATTCCCTTTTCCAGCGTAGAAAGTCAGCATCGAAGTCGACGAATTTCTCCTCGTAATGACAAGATCTCCTGACACAATGGGCTTCCATTGACTAGCTTCATCGTCGAGTCTGAGAAGGAGAACTTGCTTGATCGTGACATTCTGGTCTTCCCTTGTTTCGTAGGGAAGGTAATCCAACTCAGAAGCATCGTCCGCTTCACCCCTGCCTCCTCTCAGGGACAAGCTTTGTCCCAGACGTGACTGCAGCCTGTGATCCCAAGCTTTCCCCTCTCGGTAATTTCCTCTAGAACGTCTACGATACAACATCGGCGCCTGGAAACTTTGGAATGCAGAGGCACGATGACCGCTGTCTCTTGTGGTAGATCTCAGTGAGAGGCTGTCTGTCCAGAGAGGGCTAACGGTTGACAGCAGCATCGTTTGAACGATCAAAAACCACGCAGTCCAAAGTGACTGGCTTCGTCTCATCATGGGAGATCAAAATTATGGCTCGATACACTCTGAAAGTGTTCTTTTTTACTCTGTAAGTACGTTCCGCTTCTGGTTCCTTTCCTCTCCTTTCTTCTCTCGCCTCTCGCCTCTCTCCCTCTTCTCTGTTCTCGTCTTCTACTCTCCCCTCCTCTGCTCTGCTCTCCTCTTTCTTCTCCTCTCCCTCTGCTCTCCTCTCCCTTCTCCACTCCTCACTCCCCTCCCCTCCCCTCCTCTGCTCTGCTCTGCTCTGCTCTGCTCTGCTCTGCTCTGCTCTGCTCTGCTCTGCTCTCCCCCCCTCTCCTTCTCCCTCCACGAATCAGGGAGCTGTGTTCTCCATTCACCAGCCGCATCCCTCTCCCCACCCGTCAATATATTACAATACAATGACCCCCTTTTCTCCCTTCATTTGTACCCCTATTTTTACCACCCCTCCCACCCCTACCCCCTCCACTTACTCAATCATTACCTCCATCACCCCTACCCCCTTTGTTCCCAGAGAGTACCCTTCAATTCTTCTCACTACCTTCACTACCCCACATTTCTCCCTATTTCTACCACAACCCCCTCCTCCCTGCCGGATTTGGAGCTATGGCGGAATGAGCGGGGCTTACACGCTACGAAGGGTCCTGGGGAGGCTTCATCCTGTTTTCCTCCTTCAGGAGAGCAGAGGACAGCTTGTCGATGCCTTCTGGGGGAGCCAGGACCTGGGAGAGCCCAACATCGACCCGTTCACAGGACGTCCTTACGAAAGTCATCCCACGACAGGCCAACCATTCGACCCTGACGTCCACAAGAGGCATCCTTGGGACATCTACTGCAGGCCAGAGGAGGAGCGATATCTGGGAGGAAACTACACCTGGTTCAAGGAGCTGGCTGGCTATGAGAGCGTGGAGGAGAAGAAGCTCAAAGTTGAACCGGAGCGCTCCGCGCATGGCCAGCAAGCCTACGAACACTTCACCAAGGCGCTAGCGAGCATCAATCAGCTGGAGGAGGGAACTGTATTCCCCATTCGTGTGAAGTACCAGAAGGATAACAGGCAGCTTCAGTTCGAGCCCCTCGAGAGTTTGGAGGAAGGAAACGCCAAGACGGACAAAGGGTTTGCCCGGTACCTGCTACATCGGTACCGAGGGACCGTGAGTGAGAAGGGGGCGACCCCGTCGGATTCGACCTACAGCAACCACGAGGGCTTGAAGCATTCATACAGGACTATCAGAGCCGGAACCCTCAACCTCCTCAGCAGGAAGATCCCTCCATGGCGGAGCGAGAGCGAATATTTCAACAACAGCGTCTCGATTATCTTCCTCCTGTACACTCTCTTCTTCCAAGTCCGGGGATGCTTCCTGATCCTCCGAAGTCGAGCCGACTGGTGGCAGTTTACATCTCCCCCCATACCAGGCATCAGTGACGACGAAGCGCAGACGGCCTCGCTAAGGATCTGCGCCATTCTCCTAGTGAAGGAGTTCTACCCGTTGACCTATTATGCCTTCTGGCTGCTAGCTTTCCTCGTCTTGATTGCGCTCAGCCTGGTTCTTGTGGTCCTCTCCTTCCTCCTCGTCTGGCCGCTCTGCTGGATCTTCGAGCACTACCTCGGCGGAGACTCACAGAGGCGAGCCCACAACCTTGTGGTGCTCAAAGCACTGGGGCGGCAGCTGCAGCGAGATCCGCTCAAAGTTTTTCTCCACCGATCTTTCGCGCAGCAGATTCAGATTTTCTCACTCATGGCTCTCAACTTGTCTTCCCTGTACAGAATCAAAGAGTTGGTAATCTCGAACAATTTCCGGAGGCAGATCAAACCGTCGATCCGAGATTCGGACAACAAGCTCACGACAGTATCCAACATACTCTTCAACATGATACTACTGAGCATCGGCCCTGAGAATTCGCGCAATCTCTTGATCTCGGCTATCACGTCTCTTGCGATCCTTTTCTACCAGATGGTCTGCGAGAAGCAGAGGAATAGCGATCTCTCCGAGTCCCTCCGAGACGTGAATGAGAATCGGCTGAGCAAGTTCGAGCTGGCTCTGCTCATTTGCAAGATGATAGATGACGTCACTCTGGAGGAGGTCCAGTTCAACTTCCTGGAGCATTTCTACTCCAACCCAGCGGACAACCCGAGGTACTACAGACTTCACTCTCTCCTCTGCGTTGATCGTGCTCAGGTACCGTCTCGATTACGTTCCTTGCGAGGATGAAGGCGGAGAGGATGAAGGGACCATGCAAGACATTCTACAGTGAGTGAACTTGCTCAGTATCAGGCCTTGCTGACGGGCTTTTACTCTCTCAGGTCGGAGTTTGTAACCAAGGAATTCGACGAGGCCGAGCTAGTCCATTGATGAACGAGCGAGCGAGCGAAGGCCCGGGCGCCGGGAGCTGCATCAGGGCCGAGGGCCTTTGAAGATCTTGTAGAGTATCTCGTTATGATACCCGTCGGCCACTGTAGCTATGGTGACCAGCAAGTATATCTGTGGAAGAAACATGTTTGACAGTATCGTGACTGAAGCATCCCACGATCCCAAAGGAACGAAATGTTGCCTGATGAAGCAGAAACAGTCGCTCCCCAGTACATTACTTCCCCACTCAGTATTCCCCTCCTGCCCCCGCTATCTCCCTTTTTCTCCCTCGGTTGCAGGCTTCCCTTTCAAGTTCTCCCTTCTCCTTCCCTCGCCTCCTTCCTTCTCCTCCTGTGACTCCTTCTCTTGCTGCCCTCGTGGCTGTAAGACCAGACCATAGCTTCTCTTGCTGCCCCCTCCTGCTCAATAAGACTCCTTCTTGTGGAGGCTTCAGCCCGCCTTCACAGATCTCTGATAGTTCTATCCCACAATCATTTGTATGTTGATCGGATCGAGAAATGCTAGGGAAGCTTGGACCCATCTCAACCTCGGGGGTCTGGCAACGCTGGCGCCACCGACATGGCTGGCTGTGCTACAGGGCGGCCGACATACAGCTAACATGATGGTATCTTGTCAGTGCGGTCAGTGTGGTTGGTGGTTACAGTAACAGTTATGCTGGCCCATGGCCGGGCTCACCGCGAAACGACTTGTGACTTCTAACTAACCAAGCCAGTTCTGATCGGCCATCGATGACCTTCCTCCCTGAGAGTCTCCTATCGAGCTCTTGACAACCCCTCCCTCCACCCTTAGATTGCTCGGCCTCCCCCGCCCCTTCTCCAGGTCCTCTCAGATATTCTCGCACCCTCCCGGTCTCTTACAGGGCTTCGCTTCAGATCGTACAGTTTATTTACTTGCCAAGCTCCCTTTGGAGGCTAGCCCATACACACACTCTTCATCCACATCAAGCTC
>NW_005434655.1:171189-176181 GCF_000315625.1 Guillardia theta CCMP2712 | reverse complement strand
GCAGACGGAAGAGTGAGTGTAGAACGCGTTAGACATCGAGGGTGACGGGGGGAGGAGGGGAGGGGGCGAGGGGCAGGCTGCTGCGAGGGCGGGGGGAGACGGTGAGGACAGAGGAGAGGGGAGTCTTCATGGAGGAGAAGGCCGAGGAAGAGGTCAGAGGGGAGGGCTTGAAGAGAGAAGCTTGTTGCAGCAGACAGAGAGAGAGAGGACGAGCGAGCGGTGGGCAGGAGGGGAGGGGAGCTATAAAAGGGGGTAGTTGGAGCGACTGTAAGCTATATATCAAAATCTTTTGTTGGTATGAGGAGCGACTGTTCCTGCTTTAACAGGCTATATTTCGTCGCCAGACCTTGAAGGGAGACAGGAGTCATGGGCCTTTCCTGTCAGCTGACAGTCAAAGTTGTCCCCGGACCTTCGGAGGTAATTTTGAAAGGAGCTCGGTTGGCAGGGAGAAGCCGATAAATAGATCTGACAGGTAGAGTCACGTGACCGTTGCGAGAGTCAAACGTGCTGCTTCCTCAACATCTGACTCTGACAGTCAAAAGTCATCATACCGCCTGCCTTGCGGATACGATGTAGAGCGACAAGACGATCCTATCAGAGCTCTGTGAAGGCGAGCTCAAGCCTGCGCAGGAAGGAGTCTTATTGAGGGGAGGGGAGCGATAAAAGGACTGTCTCTGCTTTAACAGGCTATATTTCGTCGCCAGACCTTGAAGGGGGACAGGAGTCATGGGCCTTTCCTGTCAGCTGACAGTCAAAGTTGTCCCCGGACCTTCGGAGGCAATTTTGAAAGGAGCTCGGTTGGCAGGGAGAGGGCGCTACCTTAAAAAGGGTTATATTTCATAAATAGATCTGACAGGTAGAGTCACGTGACCGTTGCGAGAGTCAAACGTGCTGGCTCCTCAACATCTGACTCTGACAGGCAAGTCATCATACCGCCTGCCTTGCGGATACGATGTAGAGCGACACGACGATCCCATCAGAGCTCTGTGAAGGCGAGCTCAAGCCTGCGCAGTAACCAGTCTTATTGAGCAGGACGGGGCAGCAAGAGAAGCTATGGTCGGGTCGTGTCTTACAGCCACGAGGGCAGCAAGGCTACTGGACTTGGGGAGTACAACCCCTGTTGGGCGACAGAGAGTGCCGAGTACGGGTGGTACCTCACCTTTGCGTGTGGTCCCGCGGAGGTGCCTTGAGCATTTGCCATGGACATCTGCCACCCGTAAAGCTGCGGGGGGTGACCGAACCTCACTCAGGTGCCCTCAGAGCTGCGCTCGTCCTGGTGCTGTCAACGACCTCCCTCTCCAAGGCCTCAAGCCGTTGAAGCACGTCCTCACACCCTCATAGTCTCGGGGCGAGCTCTGGGCCTGCTCCTCCTCCTTGGACCAGCTCGACCAGTCACTCGGTCTCGAGCTCCGACCTCCTATCACGTCCGGTCCTGACTCAGCCTCTGCCGCTCTCAGGCTCCTCCCCGTCGAGGCGTCTCTAGCCCTCGCCTGCCTCTACTGCTGGGATTGCGACTGTGCAGGTCTTGCCGTAGACTCACAGGACGCACGCACTGTCTCCTGGTGCTCAAGGCCCCGTTTATTTACTTGCCAAGCTCCCTTTCAAGCCTAGCCCATACACACACTCTGCTTACATCAGCTCTGCTGCCCTGCTACACCCTCGGGCGTTACCAACCCTTCGCCTGCCCCCTCATCTCCCTCTGCCTCCCCGGCCCTCCACCAGGAAGCCCGTCCCCGCCACGTGCTTCATGCTGTCCTCAAGCAGGTCGAAGAGCCCCAGGTCGATCCACCTCAGCCTCCGGTACGTGCAGCCCGAGGGCTTGTCTGCCGGGCCGCGGCCTCCCGAGCTACAGCCCTGGGGCGCTGCTTGGCTGCAGCCCTGGGGCGCTGAGGTCGGCGGCTTGGCCGGGGCTCTCGCGGCCTTGTACGGCCACCTTTGTACGCCCAGGCGGCGGCAAGCGAGCTTGAGGGAGGAGAGCGAGACCCCGAGACATCGAGCAGCGACAGGCTGAGGCAGACGGAAGAGCGGCCTGAGCGTCTCCATGTCGAGGGTGACGGGGGGAGGAGGGGAGGGGGCGAGGGGCAGGCTGCTGCGAGGGCGGGGGGAGACGGTGGTGACAGAGGAGAGGGGAGTCTTCATGGAGGAGACGGAGTCACAGGAAGGGAGGGGAGTGGAAGGAATTCAGATTGAGACGGGGAAGCTTGCTCAGGAGTTACGAAAGGATTCATGTTGCCAATCTCAGACAGTCAAAGTCGAGCAGGAATTAACTGACGGTAACGTGACCGTAACGTGACAGTTGAACTCTCTGAGGGGTAAATCGTCCCGACGGTCTCAGTGTTTTGACCAAGTTTGGGGGACAGCAGTCGGCAGGATTGGGTTTGGTTCTCGCTGTCTTTCTCTTGCGAGTCGTCGTTTGGCCTGTGCACGGCGACGGACCGTGTCAGGGTCAAGAGTCTCAGTCTTTGACTCTCAGGCCCATGTTCCGTGTTCCGTCCAGTTAAAATGACTATGAAGTACTAGTGACCGTCCGACAAGGACGGCATCACGAGAGTCGACCGTCCGACTGCAGGAGCCCCTGAGGCTTGATCGGACTCTGCCGCAGTGCGGGGGCCGGCCACACGGCCGGCGCGCCGTCCGATCGTGCACGCCGCCGGTCGCACTGAGGCCAAACGCCGGGCCGGGCGACCATCGGACAAGAGAAAAAACCCGGTCCGGGGGCCAACGTGGCACCTGCCGCGCCGATTGCTATCCCCCAAACTTACTGTGACTAGTAACTCAGTGCCATGATACCTGGCCGGAGGCCTCGGTCCCGAGTCCCGGTCCGGGGGCCGCCGGGCCGGGCTCCGAGTCGGCATGATCATCGGATCCGCACTCCGCCCGCCCCGGGGCCCCGCCCGGGCGGGCCCGGGACCGCGCGGCTGTCAGTGCTCCGAAGGTCCTGGCGAGGCGGGTTGGGGAGAGAAGGGAAGGGAGAGAGGGATAGAGAGCAGAGACGGGGAAGACAACCGGGAGCAATGGAAGCATTTTCTGAAGCAAGGGATGTGCAGATGAAGCCGAGAGGGAGTGGGACGACAGAGCTCCACGAAGGCCCACGTTTTGTGCCTTGATCATGACATGCCAATGATTCCAAACCTGTTGTGTGAGAATCGCCAACATCGTTCTACCGCCATGCGCTGCACGACATTCTCTGCAACGCTCCTTCTCCTGCTGACCTCCCTTCCAGTCACCCTTGTCACCAAGTTCGAGACAATGTCCGTGCTGTCAGGAGCTCGAGCGGATGGTGCAAGGGCTCAGTCTGGTGGGAGGAGGGATTGGTGCACAGTCTGCGCGATGAGAAGTGAGGCGCTGAGATTGAAAGGAGGAGCAGACGACTTGCAGCATGACGCTTACCGAGGAGGAGAAGCAGCTGCAGCTGCTGCGGCTGCTGCTGCTGCTGCTGCGGCTGCGACAACGGGGGAAGATGGGGGAGCTGGAGGAGCGGCAGGGGCGGCAGGGGCGGTAGGAGAGACAGCTCCTGAAGAGGGAAAGGAATTTCAGTCTCAATACGCGTTTGGTACAGGACAGGAACAAGGAGGAGAGCTAGGAGAAGGCGGGGGGGAGGGAGGAGAGGAGGAGGAGGAGGAGGAGGATATGCCAATGATGAATATGCTGGATGAGATGGAGAAGCAGGCGCGGCATCATCGCAAGAAGGAGGAGCAGGAGGAGATTCCGGAAACGATGGATGAGATGGGTCTGGAGGACATCTCTATCTCCGAGGAGAACCCTGAGTTCAGAAGATTGACGGACATCATGGACTTTGGTTCGAGGTAGCATCTCCTCCTCTCTGCTCCTCCTCCTGTCCCTCCCCTTGCTTCCTGCTTCCTGCTTCCTGCTTCCTGTCCCCTTTCTTGCACCAGACTCTTCTCCCCTTCCCCTGTCCTATTCTCCTGCCCTGCTCTGTGTCCATGCCTCCTGTCCTGGTCCTGCTTACTGCCTTGGATTGACTTCTGCTCTTCCTCCCTCCCCCTGCCTCGCCTCCTCCTGCAGGTATCAAAACCTCAAGACTAAGGGCTGGACGGTGCTGGAGAGCAACCGGCTGTACTGGGGGCTCCGGAGCTTCGGTTCTGACTTTCAGTTCCTGCAGCGGAACCTGTTTCCCAACAGGACGGTGCAGGAGCTGAAAAGGAAGTACCACAGTGATGCCAGGAGGCGGCCATGGCTGATCGACCACGCCATGGAGAACAGGGTCGACTTCACCCCGCAGGACTTCGCTCGTTTCCCAGACCAGCCCAACATGGAGGAGGGAGAGGAGGGGCAGGGAGCAAGGCAGGAGTTGGCGGGTTGGGAGAGGATGGGGCAGCTACTGGGGTTTAACGTGGAGGATGGTATGCTGACGCTAACGGGGGACTTGAACGATCCGAACCATCCTCTCAACGCTGCTCCTCCTATCCCCTGGGATTACGCGAAGGAGAAGATGATAGGGGAGAAGCACCGGATCTTGGCGGGTTATGGGAAAGGTGAGCAGGAGAGAGCTAGCAGGAGGGAGTGGATGGAAGCGAGGGGGAGCAAGAGGAGAGGAGGAGAGGAGGAGAGGAGGAGAGGAGGAGAGGAAGAGGCAAGACGGTGAGGAATCATGAGTGAGTCGCAAGGTGTCAACTTTCAGCTCTGAGCTCCTCTGCTGCTTCTCCTCACGTCGCTGACTTGTTTCCTGGCAGAAAAGCTGGAGAGTCGAAACTACTGGAAGAATCTCTCGAGCAGTCAAGCACAGGGGGAAGTGCAGCACCCTCGCGGAATGGCGGTGAGAAGGAGGAGGAGGAAGCTGAGAGAGGCGAAACGTGGAGGGGAGAGGGAGGGGGAGGAGGAGGGAGGGAGGGAGGGAGGAGAGAGGCAAAAGAATGAGAGGGAGTTTGTTTGCTCAGCTTGTCACTTCACTTCCCCCAGGCTTCAGTGGGTCTTGAAGTGCTTCCTCCAGATCTGCAGCAGGAGGTCGGAAGGGATGGAAGAGGAGGAGCT
>NW_005434655.1:165172-167545 GCF_000315625.1 Guillardia theta CCMP2712 | reverse complement strand
TGTGGTGGTTGGTGGAGGAGGAGGAGGAGCAGCAGCAGCAGCAGCAGGAGTAGCAGGAGGTGGAGGGAGCTGGGGAGGGGAAGAGGAGGGGAGAGCAGGAGAGGCTCAGCATGAGAAGGAGAGGTCGTGGGAGGACTTGCTGGTGGAGCAAGGTGGGTGAGTTGGGGATGCGAGACGTTGCTGACGGACGTACAGGAGCTGCGAGGAAGCGCGGAGGAAAGGCAAAAGAAGTGGGTCAGAGGACGAAGAGGGCGAGGAGACAAAAGTCAGAGGAGGAGGAGGAGGAGGAGGAGGAGGAGGAGGAGACTTTGGTCAGGACTCCGGAGAAGGCAGTGACCGAGGAGGAGGAAAGGAGACGGGAGGAGGGGGAGAAGAAATCCAAGGAGGAGAGGATGGAAGAAGAGGCGTCAAGGATTTGAACTCGCTAGGAGGGAGCCCGGGAGCTCTCAGCGGTCTCGTCGGTGTCGGCGCGCAGTTAGAGAACAGGCAGAACAGGACGCAAGGGAGTTTGCTGAGGAGGAGGAGGCAGTCAGCCCGGGTGAGATGTACAGCGCTCTGTTGAAGAAGTGCTGACTTGCTGCTGGGCAGGACAAGCTCGAGGAGATCGAGAGCAAGAGGAAGGAGGATGCCAACTCCATGAGCTCCATGCTGGGGCTGTAGGTGGGGATGTACACTTTCATTGAATGATTAGGTTCCGTTAAAATGCTCGAGGCGGCGGACGTGGGGGGAATGGGGGAGGAGGGGGCAGGGAGGAGGAGGAGGAGGAGGAGGAGGAGGAGGAGGAAGAAGGAAGAAGGAAGGAGCTTCACAGAAGTCTCGTGCGCATGTCTTCAATCTTCTTCGCTACTTCCTCGGGAGTCTTGCCCAACTCTGCAGCCACCTGCTGACACGTCAGAGCCTGAGGGGGCAGTGGCGGGATGACAAGGGGAGGGAGGTGAGAAAAGCGACCAGGAGCGAAAGTAGGGAGGGAAAGCGGACGAGAGGGAAGGTAGGGAAGGGGCAGGGAAGGGAGAAAGGAGGAGGCAGGAAGAGAAAAGGGAAGAGAAGGACTAGGGAACGGACCGAGGGAGAGGGAGGGAAGGGGGAGGGAGAGGGCCAGTGTAAGCTGAGAGTAGCGGGAAGGACCTTGTGCTGCCTGCCGGAGTCGAGGGTGTGAAACGTCTCGCAGAGGTCTCCGTCTACCACTCCTCTCATGGGAGCGAAGTAGGAGCGAAAGCCCAGCTGGTCGTTGCCACAAAGACTCGGGTTGTCAAAGCTGCTGAAGCAAGTCAACACCGGGGCGGAGGAAGACAGTAAGACGAGGGAGGGAGGGGAGGGGGTGGTGGTGGAGGCATTCCCGACCTCTTGTCGTTGACGCTCTCCCGGACCCCCAAGTTTCCTCTCAGGAGCATCTCGAGCCGCAGGAAGAAGTCAACGTCCTCCTTGGAAACGAACGGCTGCAGAGCTCCCAGGCCCCCCAGGATCGTTCCGTAGATCACCGCCTCCGTCCCTCCCTGAACCAGCGCGCTCCTCTGAAGCCCGAGCACAGCCTCCCCCACGTACTGGTGCGCCACCTCATCCAGCTTGTGCTTGGCTCCCCTGTGGAGCACACTGTCGGTCTGGACGGCCTCCCCCTCCTCCTCCAGCTCCGACGCTGCCTCCTCTGGGATCCTGCAGATGAAGAGGTTGCCGAACTTGTCTGCCCCAGCAACGGTGTCAAAGTCAAGAGGGCAGGAGGCTGTAAGCCAGCGTGCCCTGGCGTCCTCGGCGAAGAGCTCGAAGGAGTTGCTGAGGCTGTTGAAGCGGAGGAGGGAGAAAGACTCGGCCGAGTCTCCCACGAAGATCCTGTCCCCTTGGGTGTGGATGGAGCAGATCAGGTTGGGGAACTTTCTGCTTTCACACTTCCTTAGCAGCTTCTTCTTCCCAATCTCGTACATTCGGAGAGCAGAACCCACGCCCACCAGCACCCGCCCCTGCACCATCGTCAGCTCGCAACACATTCCTTCTCTGCCGCACCCGCCCCCTCGCTCCCTATCGTCTACTAGTTCTCGCTCTCAACTTTGGCATCCCTCCTCTCTTTCCCCCAACTCCTCTCTCCCTCTCTCCCTCTCTCCCTCTCCTCCTTTTCACAATTCTCCCCTCTCTCTCCCGTTTTCCCTTCCTCCTCCTCCCTCCTTCATGTACCCCCCACCACCCGAAAGAGGTGAGGAAGGGATGGTAGCAGAAAGCGGAAGGAGATGAGCGCGAAGGATAGCATTGAAGGGAAGATGTAGAAGGAGAAGAGAAGCAGCAGGGCGATGAGATGTGTCGCATGGACGCATGGAAAGACGCGGCCAGTGCTAGCATATTGGTTTATAAGGGGATTCGTCAGGACAAGAACTGAATTAGGTAATA
>NW_005434655.1:145019-165072 GCF_000315625.1 Guillardia theta CCMP2712 | reverse complement strand
CCTCCTTCCTTCCTACTACTACCCTTCCCTTCCCTTCCTCCCTTCCCTTTCCCCTTTCCCCTTCCCTTCCCTCCCCTTCCCCTCTTATTACCCCCCCCCCCCCCCCCCTCCCTTCCTCGTCCTCACCTGGTAGTTGCAGATCGCCCTAGGAATCCCATCCATCGGCGTCTTGTGCTCCAGGTGGAGGTGGGAGCCTGAGACGCTGTAGGTGTACACGAAGCCAGAGGACGCATGCTTTTCGCCCATCCTCAGCCCCACACTCGTTCCAACCAGGACCAGGTGTTCTCCGTTGGCTCCAACACTCGAGCACAAGCTCAACGCTGCCTCGTCGTCGCTGTAGTTGATGATCTGCCTGCTCACTAGACTGTCCATGTCGATGACGCGGAGGGAGGACGCCCAACATCCGTTGCCTGCCCGCTGAACAAGAATAACCGTCAGCACATGACCGTACCCAGACATGCATTACCTGAACTCCAAACATCTCGTAAGAAAGCTTGTCGGCCTCTCCATCCTGGCCCTCCATGTCAACCTTATTGGCTCCGTCTTGCAGCGCCTTGTTCGCGTCGGTGTTGTGATCCGACTCGATCACCATCATCATGGTCGTGCCCTTGATAGGAGCGCACTGCCTCGGAGTGTGTGCCAGCTTGGCAGTTGCCTGACTGAAGATTTCTCCAACTCGTTCAAGGCTGAGGATCCTGAGGGAGCCTTGGGAGATGCAAACGAAACCTTCAGGGCACTGCTGCGAGCTGAAGTTCCATGCGAAGTCGAGCATGTCGTAGGAGAGAGGATCAAGGCACTGCTTGCCCTGGTGGTGGTAGGCGAGCCAAGAGCGGGAGGAAAGTGCCAGCAGGGCTTCTTTTTCTTGCACCTTCACTCTCACCAGCTTGACGGGGTTGGAGCCCAACGAACGGGTCCGAAACTCCTGAGATATCTCTCCCGTCTCGGCATTGAAGCTCATGCGCATGAGCACGCCGTTTTCGAGGCCCACGTACAAGAAGAATACGCTCCTCCCGGGTTCCCTGCTACTCCGCGAGTAGCTCTGGAGGAGGGCGATGGAGGAAGGGCGCGCCTGAAGTACCTGCCTGCCCACAACAGAACTGAAAGAGGAGGCGTCAAGGGACACCACACACAGGAACCATGCATTGTCCATGAAGGCGCCCATGATGGCAAACTTGCCAAGCGTCTGAGATGCCGACAACGGAGTCACCTCGACCGCACAGACCTCCTGGGCATTGATGTTGATCTTCCCCTTCTCCCTCAGAGTCCCCGTCCCCTCCATTTCTAGGTAGGATGTGACTCCGTCGGTCTGCGTCACCAGCATCTGCTGTTCGTTGTTGACGGACAGGATGACAGGGTTCGAGCTGGCGAAGGGGCTGGGGATGTTCTTCCCTCCCTTCATCACCTGGATCCCGTTGGTATGCACCTGGATCATACAGTCTCCCATGGTAGCGATCGAGATTGACTTGGCATGCGGCAGCAGCCCATGGTTCGCAACCGCCTCCACCGTCTCTCCGATGGACAGCACGAGGGTCTGAACGCTGCTGTGGGCAAGGGACACCACGATGTAACGATCGTGCGGGTCGGTCGAGTTCGCCTTTAGCGTCCAGACGGCCACAGGGACAGTGGGGAGCTGCGAGATGGCCATCTCAACGACGGAGAGGCCATGCCGAAGAACCCGGATGGAGGACCTCGGGCCTTTTCCGCACAGTGTGAACACTTGGAAGTTACCCTCGGAGTAAAGGTCCATCACCTTCATCCCAACGATCTGCGAGGGAACGAGTCAGGCAGAGCGAACGAGAGCAAGACAAACAGGGACGCACAGGAGACAACGACTCGATCTCTTCCACAACCCTGAAGTACTGCAGGTTGTGCGGCAGGAAGTTCGGGATGTCAATGTTCTCGTCATCGAACTGGACGCTGGTCAACCCGATCGTCGAGGTTACCTGGCCGACCTCCGACGCGGAGAAGCTGAACAGGATGTGATTCCCGAACTCCGAGCACAGCAGGAGGTACTGGTCCCTCACGATGATCATCGACTGGGCAACAGGGACTGTGTCGAGGTACTCGATGCCCAGCACATGGTCCTGCGTGCATCGTAGCGAGACAGTGATCTTGTACAGGTCGCCGATGTCGTTCTGCGCGATGAAGATCGAGAGGTCGTCCTGGATCCCCATCAACACGTAGCTTGTGATTATGACCGACTGCTCCAGAGGAAGCATGCTCCGACGCGGGATGAGGAGGACGATTTCTTCCGCGTCCGGGGACTTGAGCGCTATCTTGTTCTCGGCGCAGATCAGGACCCCGAACAAGCCGGAGAGGTGGTTGTAGACTGGTATCAGCAGGTTGGAAGAGTTGTCGATGAAGTCGTTGTACCTCACTTCCAACGAGTTGTTGGCCATATCGACCTCGTACAGGCACACCCTCCGGCTGGACACGACCGGATCTTGGAACTCATCGTTGGGGTTGTCAACGTAATCCACCTCGATCGATGCGAACATGGGAGGCAGTTCTTCCCGCCTGTCCAAGGAGGTGATGTGTACGAAGACTCGTTGAGGAGACGAGCTCTTGATCGGGGGAGGAAGCACCACCTGATTCGCGTCATCGAGTTGTACTTGGAAACCGATCAGGTTCTTCTCGAGGGATCCGATCACGAGCGCTCGCCCGTACATGTCGGCTGCAAGATGCTGGCCAGGAACCATCCTCCGACATCCTGACTTCCCATAAGTCTCCAGGTAGACCCTCTCGAACTGATTCATGACATGGTTGTACTCGATTATGGCCAGCTTGCCTGAGTCGGACGTTAGGAAGACGCAGTCCTTGTCATATCCTGGCAGTCGAGATGCAGCCATGGCTCTCACGATCGCAAAACACTCCATGTTGCAGAGCGAAAGAATCCTGCCCTGCTCATCCACCTGCAACAACTCGATGGCCCTGCCATGAGCGACGACTATCTCATGATTGCCGCACCCAGTGAAGTTTCCGCGGACGGCGAAGGTGATGGCAGATGGCCGTTGAAGCGTCAATGAATAGAGATGCATGATAGGGTTTTGTTCCTGTGATCAACTTCTCTGCAATGCCAGCGGATCGCTCCTATTCCTTCAAGATCCCCTGCTTTGCCCCTCCTTGAAACCGCCGACCCTCCACAACCAGTACTTCTGGCGCAAGCTTCTATCAGGAACACACACTCCCTAGCGCCTCATCGCGCTCTCTCAACCATCCCTCCCCGCCGCGTACTCTCCCGCCTCCTCTTCCCGCCTCCTCCTCGCGCTCTTCCTTCCCATTCCCTGCCCATCACGCGCTTCCTCTCTGTCCGCGCCCTTCCCGTGTTCCCCTCATCCCCACTTTGACCAAAACCCTCATCTCCTCTCTGACCATCATCTCCCTCATATCCTCCGAGCCGTCAACAACATGGCGGAGGAGGAGCGTGCGGTGGGGGAGGGCGAGGGGCTCCGAGGGGCATGGCGGGAGGCTGAACATCTGCTTCCTTTGGTAAGATATGCTGTGATGCAAGCTGCGAGCGCTTCCTTCCCTTCCTCTCTGCGTCCTTGAAACCTCCTCCCTCTGTCCTTGTCCTCGGAGCTACTTCGATGGGTTTGGGAGCTGACCCTGCGCACCAGGACGAGGTGGTCAGGAAGGAGGTGTGGGAGGGAAGCATCCCGATCAGAGTCGAATTAGCACGTCAAGATGTCTCCACGTTCGAGGCGCCGATGCCGTTCTATGTGCAGGTCCTGTTCCTTGATTCCTCCTCCCCCCTCCCCTGACCCTCCCTGCAACAGGCTCCAAGGATGGGGTACTTCCCCCTCGTACTGGGACAAGCAAAAGCTTACTTCCAGAACTATGTGCCAGCAGTATGCTGCAACGACAGGTTCCTTCCTCGCAGCGCTGCGGTCAGCGTGACGCGCGATGACCCTTGGAGCTCTACAGGGAGATGTGGCTGGAGCACAAGGGGAACGCGCTCAAGTGGCATCTACCGACAGGGGTGCTGTTTGACCTGCATGCTCATGGAGAGGTGAGCTCCTGCTGGGTCTCCTCTCCTCCTCTGCGCCTCATGGAAGAGCAGGACTTGCCCTGGCATCTAACGCTGCATTTCTCGGGGGTGGAGACGAAGGGTAGGGGTGCGGGCGGTTGGGAGACTATGATCGTGTGACCTATGATGCAGGCTTGTTGCCTTACGAGGGAGACGTGTCCTTGAGAAGACACTTCCGACAAACCTTGAAACAGGTCCTTCTGCCCCTGCCCCTGCCCCTGCTAACCTCCTTCTGCTCCTGCTCCTGCTCCTGCTCCTCTACCTCGTCCTGCTGCTGCATTGACGTTGCCTCTCCGCCTGACAAGTGCAGCTACCACGCTTGACTATATTGCTCCACTTTCTCTTTCCCTGCTCCTCTCTCCATTTCATCGTACTACAGCCCATCGTCCATCTTGACCGCATGGCAGGCAACGTCTTTGAGGTATGGGAGTTGTAAACGAGTCAACAATCTGTCAGTGGCGCAAGTTAGCAGATGCTACTGCTTGTGTTCCGCTCATGTTTGACAGATGGAGCAACTGTGGAGCTCCTTGCAAGAGAACAAGTTCGAGAGGTTTCCATCCTCGTCTTCCCTACCCCCTCAAACATTTAAGCACCTCGTCCTCCTCCTGAAGTGATTCAACATTCCTGTTCTTAGTACCCCCCCCTCCTCTACTTTCTCTTTCTTCCATTTCCAGCCTCCTTTTTCCTTCCCGCCTCCTCCGCTTCTCATCCCCTTCCCTTCTTCCTCCTGCTTCCTTCCTTTCCCGCTTCGCCTGCTGACTTGATGTTTTCTGCAGCTTCACGTCTGTCAATAGCGAGCTTCTCAAACTCTCAACTCCGGGGCCCTCGGGCCTCACGGAGATCAAACGACTTCCGTTGCGGGTAACAACAACAATCTCCTTCCTCCTCATCGTCCTTTCTTTTTCCGCCTCCTGCATCTCCTCTTTCCACCTTTCTTTGTCCCCTCCCCTCCGATGTCAACCACCTCCTCCTCTTCTGCTTTCTTGTCGTCATTATCCTTCTGCTTCTGGCACCAGCAGCACGAGGCTTAGTTCTCGTCGCAGATTTATCTTCCTCATTTGCCATCGCCAATCCAGCAGCCGTTCACTCCCTTCAAGGTTGCCTACTGAAAACAAGGAGGAGGAGGAAGGGAAGAAGAGGGAAAAAGACGAGGAGGACGAGGAGGACGAGGAGGAGGAGAAGGAGGAGATCTCAGAAGAGGAAGAGGAGGAGGAGGAGGAGGATGACTTTGCTTGCAGGATGATGGTCATCTGACAACCTTGCATGATGTTTTGCTACAGATCCTTCCAGGTCTCTTCGAGGTGAGCTGATCGTGTCTCTACCTGTTTCCTTGACCTGCCTCTTCCCTAGACGACTCGCCTGTCGTTTGCCAAGACACAAGAAGAAGAGGGAGAGGATGCTGGCGATGATCAGAGACCGACAGTCCTTGTGCAGGGGATCTCGCCGCCGCTACAGGTCAAGAGGAGGAAAGAGAGGAGAGGAGGCCGAGGAGGCATGGAAACACGGGATGAAGTGGTCTTGAAGGGGCAGGGGCACAAGAAGGAGAGCGAATCAATTTGGAGAAAGTCTGACTTGCGCTCCTTCTGCAGACTCCTGTCCTCTGGCTCTGCCAGCAACTAGCAGGAGCTGATACCTTCCTCTACATCTGCGTTATTCCCAAGTCCAAGGTGACTTTTCGTTCCTCCCCTCCCTCCCCTCACATCCTGTGCGCTGCAGGATCAAGAGGTGTTTGCTAGTTAGTAGGGCAGTAGTGCGGAAGATAGTGAAGGTTGAGACAAGTTTGAGATTGTAAAGGGTGAAAGTAGATTAGCAGGAGGACTTGAGGGGGTTGGAAGGCGACGCCGGAGACAGGAAGGAGAAGCGAGGAAGTCCCAGGTGACTTTTCGAAAGGGGAGGAGAAACCAGGAGCTTGGTGTATACAGAAGGAATGTAAGAAAGAATTCATTTCCATCAAGGGGTATCTTAACGGGGAGCAATCCCTCCCTTCCCCTTCCACTGCCCTCCTCCTCCTCCTCAGAATCTTCCGAAGCAGTTGCATAGGGTTGGCTCCTTGGTGTCTGCTGCTGGCGATTTGAGCTTCGCCAACTCATCTCTGAGCGTAGAGAGTTCGAACTGGTTCTGAAGGAGCGCCTCCCGCATTTCCTGTGAGCTAAACGTTCAGAACAGAGATAGAAAAAGAAGAGGAGGAGGCAAGGAAGGGTGTTGGAAGAGCGCAAGGGATGAAAGGAGGATGACATCGGATGTCATGGAGACTTGCTGCATACCTTGGCCTTGAGACAAGTCTCGTTCGCCATGAGGTCTATGTCATCCCTGGATGACTGCTGCTCCAAGGAAGCATTCAATTCTGCCACACCGTCCTCCTCCTCCTTCCGAGCCTCTGGGTCACTGTCCAGACCCTTGATCTCCACGTCTTTGACCTCGACAGTTGGTCGGTCCTGCTGTCTCTTTCTATCTCGATCCTCCTTGGCCTCGGTGGGAAGGTTCTTGTCCTTGATGGGAGCAACTCCAAGCTCTGTAGAGCTGTTACGGTTCAACGAGTTCCACGTCACCACGGAAGGGAACGAGGAGAACTTGTGCAAGTGAATAACTCGCGGAGGGAACCAGGACACCACGGAAGGAAGCGCGCGGAAGTCCGTGGGAGCAGGAGAAGCCAGGGCCTGGGAGGCCTCCTCCTTATCAGCCATCCACTCCTGGTCAACCTTGGGCAACTTCAGCTCCACTTTTGTCTCAATGACGGCCGGCTTCGGCGCCTGGAGCCTCGTTGTGTCCTCCCAGTTCTTGTGCTGTGCCTTGTGATGGCGCGGAGATTGCGACCTCCTTGCCTGCTCGCGACTCATCCTGTTGCCTTCGATGATGATGGTGGCTTTCTCCCCGCAAACGTAACGATACATCCTCTCGATGGCCTTCATCGCGATCTTGTTGGTCTTCTCCAGCTCCAGGGTCTCGTCCATGAGGACGTTCTTCTTGTTCACCAGGTTATGTACTTCGCTGTTGTTCATCTCGAACTCCTCCTTGAGCCTCTTCACCTCCTTTTCATGCTCCTCCCGAGAGAATTCAATCACCTCCAGGAGCTCGTTGATCTTCTTGTTCAGCTCGTCCTGCTTCGCCTGCGACTCAGCTGTGATCGACCCGATGTGATCTTTCAAGATCTCCAGGTCGGTGCTGTACTCTTCAGTCCGCCTGCACTCGTCCGCGAGCTGCTTCTTCGTGGTCTCTAGCTGCTCCACGAGCTGAGCATCAAGCCCTGCAGACTCTTTGAAGATTTCAATCTCCTGATCCCTCTCAGCTACTTGAGTCCTCAACTGTTCCTTCTCAGCCAGCAGGCTGCTCTCTCGCTCCTTGGCAGCGCCCAGCTCGAGCTCTAGAGCTTCTACCTTGGACTTGAGGGAGTCCAGCTCGACCATGCCGTTGGTTGCGAGGTCCTTCTCTGTGTCAAGCTTCTCTCTCAACGAAGAGAGCTCCGACTCCAAGCTTTCGATCCTCGAACTCTTCTCCCGAATCTCCGACTGCAGCTCCTTCTTCAGGTTGTCCTGCTCTTGCGAATGGGTACTCTTCGAATCCGTTATCTGGTTCAGCAGCTCCTCGTTCTGCTTCGATAGAATGCTGTTCGACATCTGCTGTCCCTCCAGCGCCTTCTGGATCTCATCGATATGCAAAGACAAGCCTTCCACACGCTTTCTGTATTGCTCATGAATCACTTCGAAATTCTTCTCGAGGCTCGCGAGCCTGCTCGAGGAATTTTCTTGCAGCCTGTTTGCATATTGGCTCAGCTCGTTCAAATGTTGACTTTCCGATGCTGACATCTTGGACCAGAGATCTAACAACAGACCGGTCAGGTACTCAAGAAGCATGTCAAACCCGTCAGCAAAGGAACATACCGATGATCTTGGTCATGGTCTTGGCCCTTTCGTCCTCTTTCTGATGGCCGGTCTTGATCTGAGTGAACAGCTCGAAGATCTGTCGTTTGTCAGCGATGGTCTCAGAGGCCATCCTCGTCAACGTGATCTCTACAGAGGCCTTGAGATGCATGTCAGTCTACACAAAATCAAAGTCGAGCTCCTTCACCTCGCCTCCTCTCTTGACCTTGAGCGTCACAACCGATCCCGGCTCATCGGTTCCCACCAGGTGAGTTGTAATGTCGTCGTTGTTTACAGCCACCCCATCGATTTCTTCGATGACATCTCCTCTTGCCAACTTGCCGCAAGAGTGAGCTGGACCTCCGATCACCATCTCATCGATGTTGCATCCCAACAGGCCGAGTCCCAATGTCGCCTTGTGCGCATGCGCTTCGTCCGACACGCTGTCGATGGCCTTGGGCTTGAATCCTTCAGCGAGCTCTTTCTGCAAGCCTCCGATCACAGACTTGCACTCCTCTATCGCTTGCAAGACAGCTGAATTCTTGGGATCTTCGTCAAAGTTCCCCGAGTCCGGACGGGCAGGTGTCGATGCACTTGACATGATATCCGGCTTGTTTGCAAAGTTGTCGAGGGAGACTTGCATGTGGCTCACAGACAGATGCTGTACATACCAAGCTCTGAGGAGAAGGCGATTGGTCAGAAAGAGCTTCAGAACTATACAGAACAAGATATGTCTTGGAGCAACAAACCACCTTTATCAGCGTACCGCACCCCTCCAAAATCTTTGTGGAGTGGTGAACATGATATAACAGAAGAAAGGCAAGGGCAACAATCGGTTTTCATGCAAGCAGATCAAATATCTGAGATGCATTGTTTCAATGCTGAAATGAGATGAACATCTCGTATGGTCAACTTAGCGAGTTCGGCATGAAAGGAGAGGTAGTCTAGCAAGATAAAATGGGTGAGCACGGAAGGCAGGTGATGCCCTGAATTTCACAGAGCCATGAGACAATGAATCAAGGAACAAGGAGGAAAGGATGGATGATCTGAAAGAAAGGAAAGGCAAAAATAGAGCATGCGGAGCGGGAGAAGCTGGCAGTCGCAAATTTCAGGATCTTCTTGCCATTGCGGTCGCAGGGCCCAATTGGAACCAGGTGGTGGTGGGGGTCGATTTTGTAATTGCAGAAGGTGGAGGGGTAGGGGTCTCAGTTGAAGGGGTGGGGGTGTACTTTTTCAGTTGCTCAAGGGGTAGGGGTGAGTGTTTGGTCGATTGGGTGGGTACAAGTAGAAGGTAAGGGGTGGGGTGGAACGGACCATCTTCGAATGAAGGGTATTTCACATATGAAAAAAGATTCGACAGAGGGGTGGGTATGCCTGCTTATGTAAAAGGGTGGTCTGAAGATAGATCAAGGGTAGGGTAGTAACAATGAGTGGAAACTCTGCCGTACGACAAAAATGGGGGTAGGTGGTACCCTAATCAGCCCATCGGCTTGTGGGGGAGGGTTGTGGGGTGGTGGTGATAAGTATTCGCTACCCCCTCAATGCAATGTATTTTGCGAGGTAGGGGTCCACATCCTATTTTGGTATGCCCGAGGTCGGTAGTAGGCTGAGGTGGGGTTATTAGGCGAGTTGACACCAAAAGTGGGTAGGGTAGTCGATGAAGTTGGACGGTGGTGGTACCACCTTGGGCTTCGAGTCCAGCTTTCAAGGTAAACGGTGGGGTACAATGAAAATTGAGGGGGTAGGGTGGAACGGAATGTGGTAGGGGGTGGAACTCGTATGAGGTACTTCACATTGTGGAAGAATGGTGGGTACTTGAATATCCATGGTAGGGGTCATTGTGTGACAGCATTTTGATCCCTAGGACCCTGTCCTAGCACGTATATGAAAAAGCTCTGCCAGGAATTGTCCTCGAAGATAGGGGTGATTCTTCCAGTGATGGGTGGGTACAGACCCGTCGCCATAGATGACACCGGTGGAAACTCCTAGTAGAACTACCTGGGGTGGTAGACCCTTGATGACACCTTTGGAGGTCTTTTGACAGGGGTGGGGTGGTTTTTTCTGGGGTAGGGGTCTGAAGAGTAAAACAATTGTAACGATCAATGTAACGTACATGAAAATAACGGAGAAAAACGGAGAGTATAACCTTTTGTAACTGCCATTGAAGGGGCAATGCCGTATATAGATGCGTCATGCGGGGCATGCTGCCCCAATGGCGCGGGACATGCTGCCTGATCCATCCCATTCATTCACATCCTCCGTTCTCATCCTTGTTCTTCCCCTCCTCCATCCTTCCCCTCCTCCATCCTTGCTCTCCTCGTTTGTCGCTCCCTCCTACCTCCTCCCTAAGATGGTTCCTCTCCTTTCCTTTCCCCCGCACCACCCTAAATCCTCACTCTTGATACCTCCCTCTCTATGACTCGAGCATTGATCACATAACTTCTTCTCTTCCTTGCTGCTGTCATTGCATACTGCCACGATCCTGATCACTCATTGTTTTCCGGTCCCGACAACCTTCCACACTACCGTCATGTAGCATTTCTAGACTTTGTGATTGGTGTCGTTCACATCCGCGCGCATCTCCGTGCCCGCGCGCGTGTCAGTAGCAGAAGTTTCCTCGATCCATCATAGACGCTCAATCTTCAATCTCTATCCCATGATGACACCATGCTCTGCAGGTTGATACCATGTACAGCGACCTCCTCCCAGTCACGCTGGGTTACCAAGATGGCTACAAGAAGGGCTACAAAGAAGGATTCAAGGTCCCCTCTTTTCCCTCTTCGTTCTTGTTTTGCCTGTCTCCTCCTGCTCTTGTGGATTTCCCGTTCGATGCCTTACTCCTCTGCCTTACACCTCCTTTGTTATGTTCCTCATCTCACCGTCGATCGTTCACAGACCTCCCTGGGCTTCAAGTCTGGTTATGAAGCTGGCATCGAGCTGGCAAAGAAACGTGCTTTAGAATCCACCTACACTTCTCCTGTCCTCCCCTCTGTTGCCACTCAGCTCGTTCCTTCTCCCGTTCAGCCTGTTCCTACCCAGCTCGTAGCTCAAGCCCCGCTGTATCAGCCAAGGGCGTAAGCGTGAAGCTTTGAGGAGGTTCACAGGATGAAGGGCTACGGGGCTATTCCAACTGAGTCTGGGGGAGAGCCTGGCTGGGGCTCGAGCAAGAGGGAGGAAGCGAGTGGTGAGCAAGTGTTCAAACGCCGGACTGCCATCGCAGCGGCTTTGTTTGCCTTCCTCTCCCTCCTCTTGTACGTCGTCGTGAAGCTGAACCCGGAGAGCTCTCGAGAACAAAGCAAGGATGCTGACCGGGTGGACGTCCTCGAGCACACACTGTATGCTCTCCAGCACTTCTGGCCGAGCAGAAAGCATGACAGGGATGACTTTGCCCAGCCAGCAGATGCCAGCGTGATGTTGTCAAGCTACTGTTGCGATGAGTCGATCTGTAGCAAGTACGCCCTAGCTGCCTGCAAATCTCGCAGGGACAAGCAGCGCAGAGAAGACAAGGAGTCTGCGGAGATAGAATCCTACCTCGACAGCGCAGACTCCAGCTCCCCCCCAGCAGTTGTTGACCACCCTGGCGCGTCAGGTGCCGCATCGGCCATGGGGCTGCAGTACGCGGGGAGCCAGGGGTCGACAAGGAGCTACTACGGGATGCAGCGCGACAGGGCCTTGAAGGCCTTGGCCGCTAAAGAGAGTTCCGACGCTCCAGCTCCTACGGTTGGGCTGATCAAGAGGAGGTCTGCGCGGCATGAAGGAGCACTCAAGGCGGCCGAGGCTTTCGGGCTGCACTTGGCGAACGTGCCGGGAGGAGGGTCTGACGGGTCCCGTGAAGCTCAGCCTGTTGCCATGGCAGCTCGACGACAGAGGACGCAGAGTCTACTGCAGGAGGGGAGCGCTGGGTCGAGCTCGCCCGTCGGCCTCCGGAGGGAGGATAGCGTCTTCTTTGCCCCGATCAACCTCGCGTCCAACGCGATCTCAAAGGTGTGGAAGAGCGTGCAGAGAAGCGACGGGAGGCAGTCGGAGGGCGCGGGGGCGCAGGGGATGCTGCATGCGTCCTCGTACCCGACGACTGTGAGCGGCTACTACCATCCTCTCTCCGGCATGGTGACGGACATTAAGAGCCGAGGGACGACAAGTGGAGGGGAGCTGGAGACTTCTGCTTCGCTGGATGTGGCGGGGCAGCGAGTGACTCCGCTCGGCACGAGGACGTACAACGTCGGCAACATCTTCCCTTCGCCGGCAACGGCTCCTCCTGCCTCCGAGGACAACGGATACGGTGTGTACAGTGCGCCCAACGGTTGGGAGGACGGGAGTGCACAAGGGATTATGAGCATCCGAGTCGGGACGCCTTGTGGGGTCTTCGATAGCTATCCCTGTGAAGTGAAGCCAGAGGTTCACCTCACAGTTGAGGTGTTCTGCCCTCCGTACAAGGCGCCAGCTCATGGTAGCGTCTGGTACAACGGGACAAGGTACTGGACTGTGACAAGCAAGGAGAAGGAACATAAGATGTGGAAGATGGGAGCAAAGGAGGTGCCGATAGCTCAGGATGGAGATATTCCTGCCGGCGAGCAGGTTCGGATCGAGTGCGACATCCACTACCGGCCGAGCTCTCGGGGCTCCATCACCCCGCGCTGCCTCGACTCGGGGAGTTGGGAGGAGGGGAAAGTCTGCGAGCCGATCATGTGCGATGCCTACGTGGCTCCGCTGCATGGGGTCGCCGTCCCGGCTCGTCCTGTCATGGCAGGGCAGCAGGTTGAGATCATCTGCGACGAGGGTTACGAGGAGTACTACGGCGATGAAGAGGAGGAGGATGTCGCCCCCGTTTCTCAGCTCGTCAAGCAAGACCCTTGGTGGGACTTCAGCTCGTGGTTTGCTGGGCCCAACCAGGGGAAGAAGGGGAACTTGATCTCGATGCAGGCAGGCCCGCAGACGGCGTCTCAGGCCGTGATGGCATTGAACGGGAAGGTGAAGGAGGGGAGCGGGAAGCAGCTCAGAAGGTCGCTCTCGAAGTCGCTGAACGAGGTAGACAAGAAGCTGAAGAAGCTGAAGAAGGAGAAAGAGGCGCTGAAGCATCGCGACCTCCTCTCTCAGCAGATCACCAAGATGAGCAGGATGGATGTTGACAGGATGGTGGAGGCGTTTGTGAGGGGAGGAGACGCTCCTGCACGCCCGATCGTCGCCCTGTCTGCAGGAGCAGCGGCAGCGAGCGAGCTCGTGTCGGAAGAAAGAAAGGCAGGACGTCAGTCGTCGAGGAAGCTGCTGTCGGTGAAGCCGGAGAGGTTCAAGAAGTTCCCGGTCTGCCTGGACTCGGGCAAGTTCCAGCAGGGCATCCTTTGCCGGTCGAAACCCCGTCCGGTTATCCGAGCCCCCCCTGGGCCCAAGGGAGAGGAGAGGTTCGGATCCTTCGGGGGCAGGATCGCCCCTCCCCGAGGCACCTACATCGTCCCTCTCATCTGCCCCTCCTACATCGCGCCTGACCATGGGAGCGTCTGGTACAAGGGGCAGGAGTACAAGATCGCCACGGCATCGGGCATCCATGCCACGGAGAAGGTGAAGATCACCTGCCATAAGCACTTCAAGTACGCTCCTCCTCCCACCTAGATCTCCCCCACCTGACGCCCACCGCAGGCCCAGCAGGATCGGCAGTGACGAGCCGCAGTGCCTCATGAACGGGCAGTGGGAGGTAGGGAAGACTTGCGAGCCCATCTACTGCGCCGACTACGGGGAGGTCAAGAACGGCATGGTCAGCACGCACGACTACGTCCGAGCAGGGACGAGGGTGCAGATCACCTGCCACAGGTGGTACCAGCCAGCTGGGCTCGAGTCGGGGGGCCGCACAGACCCCATGTGCCTGGACTCTGGGCAGTTCGAGCAGGGGGTAGTCTGTGTGCCGAAGCCTTGCCCGGTCGACTCGCACGACTGCCCGCAGCAGGGAGTGGTGACGTCAGAAGGGATACAGCCGCACGTGTCCAAGGCGCAGGAGAGAGACTACGAGCAGCAGCTGCAGGTGCCGATGCAGCACGACTACAACCCCAACGTGTTCGACCAGGAGCCGCGTCCTTACTCCCTCGACATCCCTCTGGATGGGGAGGACACGCTGCTGCGGCCCGTGGACTCTCGTCGGGTGAAGTGGAGAGACACGACAAGGAGCTGGACCAAGTGGGACGACGCTCCCAACTCGTGGGACGATTCCTCGGGGCAGTGGTACGCTGACGAGCGGTCCCCTGGAGCTGGAGCAGGACAGTACGTGGAAGAGGGAGACGGGAAGTAGGCAAGGTGTTCAATGAAGACAGGAGGTGAGGAAGTGAGAGAGTCCTGCTTTACAAACCACAGAATACATACAAGGATTCCTTCCAGAGCTCCTTACCACCATACTTCCATCAACATCCCAAACATAATAATGCTGTCCTGCTCCACGGACCAACCCTGCTTCAGCCAGGCGTCAAAACAGAAACGGTCAGGAGGGCAAGCTTGTCCCATAGGCTTGCAGGAGTGAAGGTGCAAGTTAGCGGGCATGGAGATTGTCTGCAGGTGAAGAGCAGCAGGGAATGCAAGAGAGAGGATGCTGTGAATGTGACAGGCCCTCGAGTTCCTTGGGTGCGAGAAATTGACATTGAGATGGAGATGTTGATGTCCGTTGTGAGAGTGAAGAAGGCCTGATGCTATGAAAGCAAAGACAAGAGGCCACAGCAGCAACCTGAGGATCGCAACGACGAATCTTGGAGCTGTAGTCATATGAAGCCTTCGTCTCTTCTTCACCCAGTGCTCCTCGTCCTTTTCCTCGAGTCTTCCAGGGTCCAATTCAACCCCAGTCCTTTCTTCGCTCTCCTACTCAGCCCTGCCGCATAACGACCGTGCTCAATACTGCGGTATCTTTGATGAGATAAGCTGATGAGCGTAGGAAGCAGAGTGCTGGTTGCCGGTGATTGTAATGATCCTGTGGTTGGTTCCTGGTACGAACTCTCCTTTCTGCGACACTCTTATCTGCGCTCCACTCGCCTCCATCATCTCCCGGATCACCGATCCCCCTTTCCCCAGCAGGGCTGGGACCACCTCGTCAGGGACGTGTACAGTGTACGTAACTGTTGGGTTCGAGATGTTGGAAGTCCTTGGTATCCCCCCTCCCATCCCTCCCATCCCTCCCATCCCTCCCATCCCGCTTCTTCCTCCTGTTCCTGGCAGGCCGGGGCTGTCACTCGGAGGTAAACTATCCTGCATCCCGAAGGAGCGTCCATAGGGAGCATCGAGCGACTGTCCGTTGGGAGGGAAATTGTCGTATCCTTGCTGACCATAAGGGGCTCCGTAACCTCCCATGCCCATGCCCATACCCATACCCATGCCCATGCCCATTCCCATGCCCATGCCCATGCCGGTCGGCGCCATGTACGGATCCGGCTGTTGACCTTTGAATTGATTCATATCATAAGAGTCCATCCTTGGCATCGAAGACATGCCCATCCCTCCATCCATTCTCCCCGAGTTCCCACCCCCTCCACTGCCTCCATACATCCCCATACCTCCATGCATTGCGTTCGACACCCTACTGTACTGTGTCGAGATGTTGGTGTATCCTGCAGCTCCTTCCTCCAGCACTTTCTCCATCACCATCTCCATAGCTCTCTTCGCATTCGCCAGCTTCCCATCGCAAGTCAACACTCTCTCATCCAGTCCCGGTATCTTCGTGTCCTTGGAGTTGAGCTTCATCTTAGCGCCGCTCTCTTCGATCATGTGCTTGATGTTCTCTCCCCCCTTCCCGATGATCACACCAGACGTCTTCTCCGGCACCAGCATTGTGATCACCACGTCCTTAGTCGCAGGGTCCACGGGATTCTCCTCCCCTGTATGATTGTTCTCCAGCAGCTCCGTGATGATGGCCTTGGCTCCCATCATGACCGCTTCAGTCGTCCCTGTTATCAGCAGCACGCGATCCTGTGTCCCGGGAAAGAAATCGTTGTTGTTCGAGATCCGAATTTTGCACCCTGTACGGCTCTGGACGCTCTGGATGGTGGAGCCGGATTTGCCGATGACTGTGCCGGCATCTTTGTTCGACACAAGAAGCTGCACAAGGAGGGTTCAGAGGAGCAGAGAGAGATCTCGCAAGGATCAAACCTTGATGGCCGACCTGTCAGACTCGTACACATGCTGTCGCTTGCTCCTATCAACATCCCCCTCCACTTCCGTCTCAAGCTGTCGCTTCTTTCCGAAATTCTCCCCTGCAAGCCAAGGAAGGTCAGACGACTCCCCACACCACATTCGAAACTTGCTGGGGAATCGAACAATGTAAAAATCGAGCACGTCCACTCTGCTAACTGTATCGTTTCAACCTGCCCTTCGACTCTGTCCTCAACCAGCAAAGCGCTATTGTCGCTCCCGCGGATCCACCACTGAGCACTCGCCACTAGATCCTTCCATGCATGTGTATCGTCTCATTCATCACCTACAGCATACTGTCTCCTCCCGCCAGCCGCCTTCCTTCCTTTCTCCTTCACTCCCTTTCTCCTGTCCTCTCCTGTCCTCTCCTGTCCTCTCCTGTCCTCTCCTGTCCTCTCCTGTCCTCTCCTGTCCTCTCCTGTCCTCTCCTCCTGTATTCTCACTATCGTCTCTACCTCTTTTCATCCTCCATCTCCTCCATTTCCTTCCCTTCTCCCTCCTCTCCCTTACCGCCTGCGACGATTCCCGCCATCGCACGAGGACCGCGGCAAATCCCTCGGCTTCACTGTGTTGGTTTGACTACCCCTTCTTTCCCCAGTTTGTACCCCTGCATTGCTGACTACCCCAACACCTGGGGGGTGGACCCCGATATATTGTAACCGTCGTCAGTACCAGCGGAGTGTAACGGAGAAACGTTCTGTAACCGTTGTGTTCGAAACTGGGAGACTGGCGGGAACGAGCTCCTGAGGGCATGGCACCGTGGGGGAAGCGAGAACAGAGGAGAGGAGGAGAGGAGGAGAGGAGGGAGGGAGGGGGAGAGGGAGAGGGAGAGGGAGGGTGTGAAGGAGAGGGAGAGGGGATCAAGAGATCTGAAGAAGAGCCATATCTCAACGAGGAGAGGAGGCAGGAGAAGTTCGGTTTCGTAGTGACGTACCTGGAATCGTTGACTTGCATCCTGGACTTGCCGTGTCGTCGGTGAGCAGCATAATGCGTCAGATAGACAAGAAAAGTCTCTAGCTAGATCTGAACGTGTGTAACAAGTCACTCCGAGTACCAGAGAGGTTGTAAGTCTGCATCAATGTGCCTCGATCGATCAAGTTTGTTCTGTATCGACGATCTGCTGACTTGTACCTGCGGTAGACCCACCATGCATAACGAGATCAAGTTAGCCACACAGAGGCTGAAGGGCATCCAGGTGAGACTATCTCCGACCCGCACGCGCGTCTCAACTCAACATGGCAGATTGAGTGCAACGTTCCAATCGACAAGATCAACGCGAGAGTGGAGAAGTAGAAGCTGCTGATGACTCTGACATGCTGCAGTCTCACTTGCTCCAGGTCTTTCTGTCACTTAGTGTCCTCCCAAGACCAGCAGGAGACGTCAGATGTCTCTACGGTATGCTCTCGTTATGTTTGTTGGCTCATGTAATGAATGGAGCAGGGCGAGAAGGCTGTGATCTACAACGCCATCCCTCGCAATGTCGACCAGTCTCTTGTGTTGGAGCCGAAGCCGACGAGGCCTCACGATGCTCAAAGATTGTGAGCACCGTCTGCTTGTGCGCTCTGTCTTATCTTTCCGTGTTCAGATCCATGTTCCTAGAACAAACTCGCCTGCGAGTTGAAGAGCATCGCAGAAGTGCCGGGCAGAACAGGAGCCTGAATGAGAGAGCAGTGTGTCGCGATTTCCCATGGCGGCAGTCTACTGATGCTCGACAGTCTGTGGATGAGAAGATGAAGAGGAGGCTCGCGCAGAGTTACAACCTGATCCCCTACCCAGTGGTGACTGAGTTTGAAGCAAAAGTGCAGCGACTTTGATGACGTCGTGGGTCAGGTTGCGAACAAGAAGAGGACGAGAGCGTGCAAGAGCATGAACCTTGAGTGCTTCGCGGACTGCGGGAGCAGATGCCAGGAGGAGGATCATCACAGGTCAGCCGCTCAGATCGCCAAGGGCCTGGTAGAATCTCAGAAGGCTACGCGGCCGCCCGATGACGATGAGACGCAGGGCACGGAGGTTTACAACGACCTTGAGAGCTCGATGAAGGCCAGGAACTCGCTCCTGATGCACACGTGAGCAGTTTTCGTCGTCTCCTGACGAGCCCTTAGCATTTGCTCAGGAGAATCGTGGAGAACTCGTCGTCCTCCATGTGGCAGTCGGACGACACGAAGAAGTCCTGTACCGAGCAGGAGGTGGGGGCTGAAGGGCAGGAGGCAGACGTCTCCAACGACTCGATGCTGGTGGACAAGCCAGCCAACGAGACTGGAGAGCTCAGTCTGAATCACTCGCACGTGCAAGGAGAGAAGCTGGTGAACCTCTTGGAGGAGAACGAGAGGAGGGCGGTAAGAGGAGTGCGAGAGAGGCTCGCCGGGCCCTGAGCCCTCCGGCAGATGTATAGGAAGATCCAGAAGGCGCTGATGGAGGGCGAGCGGAAGCGGGCCCAGGAGTTTCGCAGCCAGAGAGAGAAAGCTCAGGTAGGGGGGGAGGAGGGGGGAGCGTGACTGACATGGATGGCTGGAAGGCGACGGAGAAGAAGGAGCTGGAAATTCAGAGGAAAAGGCGAGGCCCTGCTGGACAGTGAGCGGCCGAAGCTGACAGGTTGGCAGAGCTGAGATGCTGAAGACCAAACTGCACGAGCAGGAGATGGCGGAGATGGCACGGCAGAAGGTCTGTCACTCCCTCCTCCTCCTCCATGTGGGCCTGTGAGACTTGCGCTGCAGGACATTCAGGCAAGCATGGAAGCGAGGATCAGTGCAGAACGAGACATGGAGGCAAAGCTGCTGGCTGCTAGACGCCAGCAGGTCGAGGCGGAACGGTTCATGGACGCGCTCCGCTGCCAGGTGACTCGTCGCCTTCCTGGTAGAGGCTCATCAGGTCCCCCCAGCACGTGCTCGACCTGCCAAAGTCTCTGCGAAACAAGTACATGGACATGCCGTGAGTCGAAGCTCGCCATTGCTGATGTGTCTGAGGGAGCGACGGCAGGTTGTGCCCGTGCCTGCCGCCAAGGACGATGAACGACAAGAGGGTCTGGCTGTGTGCATGCAACTGCACCCTCCGAAACAACATGAAAGCGTGAGGCTCTCGCGCAGGAGGAGGAGGGAAAGTCTGACAGACTGCGCGCAGGTACCATCGTATGGTTCTCAACTTGTGCCAGTCCGCCGAATCGAATCGATTGTGAACGTGCGAGTTTGAACGTGTCCTCTACTACAAACTTTGTAGTTTATTCTCAGTGCACTCTCAGCTAGGCAGTGTTACGTTAATGTATGTGTTGTGTCTCAGATTACAATCTCAATTTACATGAATGCGCTCAACCCTTGGAACTCGTCGACTAGTCGCGTGCTGGAAACGTCATGGAGCGTGTGGCTGTCGAGGCTGCATGATGTAGACGTGCTTCACGATGTCGCTGCCTCAGGATCTCACCAGCTGCCTCAAGCATAAGAGCCTCACCTGTCCAGCATGTTGTTCGAGTTGGGCAAGGCGGCGAGGGCCTGGCAGCAGTAAGCAGGAGCTGACGTTTGACCCGACTACCTTGATGACTGCAGAGACTGGGACAGAGTATCCCTCCGGCGCTTGGAGCAAGATGGGCTTGTTATATCTGAAGGAGAGGGAGAGGGAGAGGAAGAGGGAGGGGGAGGGGGACCCAGGAGAAATTGTAGAATCACTTCATTCTCTGTGAATTTGTATGATTCTTGTGCAGGTGCAAGAAGACATTGCATGGGAAAGCCCATACGGAGTGTTGACCGTATACGAACGAAGAATTCGCATGCAAGACGACGATGGGGGAGGAGGGGGCCCGGACGGAAACGGCGGAGGGGGCGGTGGAGGAAACTCTGACGATTATCCCCCACTCGTTGGAGGATTGAAGAAGTGGGAAGCCTACTTACAACTTTTGCACGGAGCTGACATGTTCGAAACAGGAGGGCAAAGTGTCAGGTGGCATGTGGTTGGATCTCCCTTGGGGATTTTAGCAGCGTTGTTGTGTTTCCATTTGATTCACGAACGAAGACTTGCTGGCTCATCA
>NW_005434655.1:140335-144919 GCF_000315625.1 Guillardia theta CCMP2712 | reverse complement strand
TTTGTCTCTCGATGTAAAATCTCCATGCCTATCATCGGACTTACGCCAAGGAGTTGAGTTCATAATACAGCCAGCAGACTTTCATGCAACTTCGACTGTACGTGTTTGCCCATTTCGACGTCGATAGAGATGAATCTGTCATCAGAATCTTAAGCACATACGTCTGTCCTTAGCCCATTACTAGTTGCGGATGATGATGGAGTCGGAGTTGAAGGAGTGTGCAGGTTCCGACGAACCGTTACCCTCATTTATGCGCCTTCGACCGGGATAGCTGCAGAGAATGGAACTGAGGCCGAATCTGCGAGTCAGTGTCGGATGGGGAGGGAGAGTGAGAAGGAGAGGGAGAGGGAGAGGGAGAGGGAGAGAGAAACAGTCAGACAGGTGGGGGAACGGTTTAGAACTGAAGAAGGCGGGACAAGAGCAAGATAGGAGGAGGACGCATTTTACATCCTCGTCGACGACCTGACCAGCATCGCACTTGAAGGCGTCGGGGTCGAGCCGTCGACTGTGTAGAAGATCTTCGGAAACCGTTACAAACTGCCCGCAAACTCCGTTCGACCCCACCTGGGCCCCGGCAGTGGAGCACGTCAATGTGATTGCAACCTCTGAATCAGGTCCGAACGTCCCGCCCTGAGCTGCACCTTACGAGCGTCGATAACACTTGAAGCTCTCACCTGGGGCTCGAAGACAGGGCGCTGAAAAGGAGTGAATGGGTAAGCAGGAGGGAGAAGGTGAGGGATAGGGAGAGGGAGAGGGGTGGGAGAGGGAGAGGGAGAGGGAGAAGCAGGAATTGAAAGGTGGGAGGACGAGAAGGGAGAGGATAAGTCGAGAGGAAAATTCAAACAAGGTGGAAGGAGTTCAGAGAAAGACGGAACGAAAGAGAGCAACGTAAGCATCACGGTTGGCATGCAGGAGGCAAAGCAAACCTGAACGACCTTCATGCTTCTCGAGATGTTGAGGCTGAAGTTATGCTGCAAGGGAGTCAGAGAGTTTTGTTGCGAAGGCTCAGCCGTTACCCTTGCTTCACGTGAAGAGTCCTCATCCATGTGCTGTTGAGTATTCAAATATTAGAGAGGTATGCTTCACGAGGTAGGAGATAACAATGGATGTCTTTGAATTGATTGAAAATTGGTCCCGGAGTGTGAATTTGCTCATTCAAGGTCAAGGCAATTGCGAGTTGGGAAGCACAATCAAGAAACATGATGAGATTGTTGCTGATGGGTTTCATGGAGCCATCTATCCAAACCTAACTAGAAATGCAATGTCTGCGACAGCTCCCAAATCTTACATAAGAGAGAAGATAAAACAAGTTGATCTAAGGATACAAGTCTAATCCCGATGGAACATGTTGAACAGGAAAAACAGAAAGAGATGAAGTGATATGGCGGTTGAAAGGAAGGGAGAGGGAAGAGGGAAGAGGGAAGAGGGAAGAGGTTGAGAGGGGACGATGATAACTACGACAGCCGATAGATATGCATGTACGGTATGTCCATGACTGCTGTGCGCGACTCACTGTTAAAGGCACAGCTCCGTTATGGTCCCGTTGCCTCTCTTGGACGCGTGTCAGGTGTTGTAGACCCTCTCCTCCCTCCAGCCTACCATGCCTCCCATGGCTCGCAGCGCTCCCCTTGCCTTTCATGTCTGTCTTGACTTTCTGGCCACAAGACAGTCAGAACGCTCGAAGAAAACGCGAGCTGAGCCTCGGCTACCTCCAGCAGGAACGAGAGGACGGCGGACTGCTTCTGCTCAGCAGCGTACGTCATCTGCGCAGGCTCACAGCTCTCAGCTCGACCAAGCTGGCAGTCAGCATGCTCACAGCTGTCTTCTTGTCGAAGTAGGTTGCCGCCGATACATCTGCCGACCGGTTGTAGAGGAACTCCACCATGTCCCTGTCTCCCCGCAGAGCCGCCACATGGAGCGCTGAGAATGGGTCAGGAGTCAGGAGGAGTGAGCAGGGGAGAAGAAGATGATTGGAGGGAATAGGAAAGGAGGGGTTGACACCTGTGAATCCAAGCTCGTCCACCATGTTCACGTCCGTCCCTTCATCCAGCAGTTTCCTCATGGTTTCCAGGTCGCCATTATTGGCGGCGGTGTGCCACTCCCCGGAGGATATGGGGACCAGGAAAGACGCTTCCTCGTGGAGCTGCGTGGGGTAAAGAGGATGCGACACCGCAGAGTGTCGAAGTCTTGTCGAGGCTCCTTGCTCTCCCACCACAGCCCGAGCTCTGACCTCTTCCAGTCTCCACCGGCACCCATCCAGAGCTTCAGAGGAGCAGAACAGTCCCCCTCCCCCTCGCTCTTCAGCCCAGTCATCGGAGCACAAGAGCTGAGATTGTGTTCTCCTCCTCCTCTCCCCTCCCTCCTCCTCCTCCTCCTGCATCGCCCTGCCTGCCGTGGATGCCTCGGCTCCCATCCTGCATGGAAGCAGGGACAGGAGCCAACACAGACGGGTGGGGTACTCTTCAATACCGGTGCTCTACAGTCTAAATTGTTGATAAAATAGGGGTACTTGTAGTTAAAAGTGAATAGCAGAGGGTAGGGGTGTGAGCAGTTCGAATTTTTTTTGAAGCCAAACTTTTAAACTTTCAAAATGACCTTCAGGCGCCCGGCCCGGGCCCCGGGCCGGGCGCGGCCCGGGCGGTCCGGGCCGACACTGTGGGCCCGAGGGCCGGCTGTGCTGCGCCGGGCACCGCCGTTCATTCACCTCATGGCCGGGCCGCAAGAGAAAGGCCAGCCTGAGACATCATCAGTGATGAAAAGTTCAAGGCCCGGCCCGGCCCGGAGGGGACCGCGCCGGGCCAGCCTTTGCCCGGCCGCCGCGTGACTGACGCCAATTCAGATCCGGCGGACGCCACGACAGCCAGCTAGTACTCGGGAGTATCCGGGGAATTTTAATTGAGGTATCCGAGACTCGGTACAGTGCTGCTTGTCAATGGCGGAGGCGCCGTCGCTTGGGGGGCTGGTCGACTCGCTGCTATGCTGCAGCGGAGTGAATGATCAGGCCAGGCGATCGCTCAGTCAGGACCCCATCAACGACAACTCTTCATGTCAGTACTCTCCTCCTCACAGGCTCCTCCCCTCCCTTCGAGTACCTTACACCCCTACCGTCTTCGCGGTTGCTTCCTTCCCCTCAGTCCTCACTCTCCCCTGCCGCGCGATTGAGTGCTCGGCTCACCCCTGAGTCAGTCATCGGTGACCCTGGTCGTCCTCCCTCACTGCTCGATGCACTCCATCCCCTTCAGAACTCTCCCTCTCACGCCCCTCCTCGTACCATCATTCATATTTTGACGAGCGGGTCAACCACGAACTGTGGGACTGCCGAGAGAGGCTGGGTCATCTCCAAGTTCTCCTCTTCCTACTTAATGTCACAACACCGGTCATACGTCACATCATCTCATATAACCTGAATGGTCTTACACCCAAGTTATGATGTCCCCCGCGACGATTGATCTTTCCTTGCTCGCACCATTCACTCCACACCCCGTTCCTCTTCATCGAATGCCGCCCTGCCGTGGAAGTCAAGCATGAGCAGGTGGCGTTGGGATCAACTTCAAGCCGGATGTCAGCGGAGCTCTCTACGTTCACTCCCTCGTTCCAGGTTTGCTCAACCCTGTAGGCTTTCGCTTCCTCGCTGATCCAACATGGCAGGCTCCCCTGCAGCAATGGATGGCCTCATAGCAGAAGGCGATCGCCTCGAGCAGGTTCTCTCTCAGCAATTCCCTGAATCAGCTGCTGATTGCCGTCCCAGGTCGATGGGCACTATGTATACCGATGCTCGCTCAAGCAAGGTGAGCAGCTGCATCTTTTTTACCTCCTGCTGAATACGGCGGGAAGTCTCTACTGTGCTCTTGGGACGAGAAGGAACTTTAGTCCGGCTGACGATGCAGAGGCCGACGGGAGGAGGGAGCGAGAGGATCGAGACGGTTCTGCGGAGAGCAAACATTAAACGGCTGCGAGCATTTCATGACCCCTATCTCCATGGACAAGGTCACGTCAGTCGCTTCCTCGAGGGTGTTCTGACCATCCTCTTGCTGAGCAGAGCCCGTGTCGAAGCAGCAGACTTACCTGGCTGTGAAAGATCCAGACCATGGCCGCCTCGAGCATCTCCGGTACGTTGGATGCTCGCCTTAAACTTTTCTCACTCGCTACTTTTTACTGCGGTGCGCTGTGACTTGCAGGCTGTCTCGTAGCTCTCCTTCTCAGGTTTGAACTTCTCGAGGACGGGATCCAAAATCTCACCAGCAGCAGGAGCAGGAAAGCGTCCATACAACACCAAGGCACGGAAATCCAAACAAGGAGGTAAAACCTTTCCCATCCGCCTCCTCCTCAACATCTCCTTGTACCCATCCTGTTGAACTTCAGCCCCTTTGCTCTCCACCTCCGGTTGATCCGCCTCCCTCCCTAGTAGGTCCGTCTGCCAATGGATATGAAAAGAAAAGAAAAAAAGGCTGCAGCTTCATGGACGCGCTTTCCTGCTGGATTCCTCTCTAAGAATCAAGGTAGTTCCACATATGGGATATAAAGGTCACATACTCGATCAGCCGGTGTATCTCGTTTACTACGGCCTGCATGGGGAAGAGGTTG
>NW_005434655.1:109806-140121 GCF_000315625.1 Guillardia theta CCMP2712 | reverse complement strand
TTATTTCTCTCTCTTTCTTCCGTCTGCTACTCCTACTCAGCCTCCTCCTGCCCTCCTCTTCCTTCACCGCCTTCCTCGCCTTCCTCGTGCCGCCCCTTGTCCTTGCACTGTGCTGACCTGCATTCTCAGGCGTCTAATCCATGGATACGAGACCCCTCGCCCCTCCTCGTTAGCGCTGCATTAGATTCGAAGATTGACTCGCACAAGAGATCAACATATGAGATCGACGGACTTCTTGCGGTGAGTGACGCAGATGGTTGTTGAGGCTCTCCTGCACCCACTCCTGCTGCTGACACCACCGCCGCTCTTCCTCTCTCCTCTCCCTCTCTTTCCCTTCTCTCCTTTTCCTCTTCCCCCTCCTCCTGATGTCCATCCTCATCCTCCTCTCTCTCCTCTCTCTCCTCTCTCCTCCCCCTGGAACTCCTGCTACTTCCCCTCCTCTTCGTCCTGCCGCTGCTCCTCCCAACCAACTCCTTCTCGCACAGGCAGCGAAGCTGGCTGCGGAGAGTCAGCTCACGACAGAAGCGGAGATGTCATACCAGAAGGTGGGGAAGGGGAGGGGAGGGCAAGGAAGCGACTTGCCGTCAGGCCATGACCGCAACACCAACAGGCGCTCGTCCTGGATCCCGACAACGTTGAAGCGCTCTGCGGGCTCGCCATGCTTCTCCACTCCACTCGCAGTGACCTATCGAAGGTGATGCTCATCTCCTGCTGGGCAAGGTTCCCAAGTTTCTCATGCTGGTGCTGCAGGCGGAGTCGCTCTACCAGCATGCTCTGAGGGTCAACCCTCTACATGTGGCCTCCTTGTCCCATTACGGCCTCCTGCTTCGCGACAAGGTCAGCGGCAGTTGCTGCTCGCGCCTCTGAACTTCCGTGCAGTACGGAGATGATGCAGGAGGAGAGGTCTACTTCAAGCGAGCCCTTGAGATCGACCCCTCTCACACTGGTCGGAACTTTCAGCTGTCGTGGCAGGCGCTGAGCGTGGCTGGCAGACACCCTGTGCAATTACGCTCTCCTCCTCACCAACGTAAAGAAGGATCACTCGTTCGCTGCTGAACTGTTTCGCAAAGTCCTGCCCCATCAGTCTTGCTACTGCTGCCTTCTGACCTCTGCTCGCTAGGCGCTGGACTCCAACCCATGGCACGTGCGGAGCTTATGCGGGTACGGCATGCTCCTTCAGAACGTCAACAACGACTTTACCGCCGCTCGATCCATGTGAGGAGCTTGAAAGAGGAGCAAGGCCAGGGGAACAGCTGGAGAGTGGTGGGAAAGCAGCTGGGGAGGAACAGGGGGATAGGGGTTCACAGCTGTTGAGCTATGCCATACAGGTACTCTCGAGCTCTGCAGCAGGATCCCAATCACATCCCGACGACCATCAACCTTGCGGTAGCGGAGGAGGAAAGGGGCAAGGGAGACAGGAGAGGAGGAGAGAAAGCATAATGCTCCTAACCACTCGGCAGGTGCTCTACCGTGACAACCTGAACGAGCCGAGGACGGCTGAGAGCCTCATCATCCATGCGCTCAAGTTGGACCCCGACAACCACTGGCTCAAGGTTTTCATTCGCACCCTCAGCCATTGCGCTAAGTTACATGTCCTCAGGCGAACGCCGCGGCCTTCCGATGCGAGCCCGATACTTGAGGGAAGAGGAGAGAGAAGAGAGGGGGGGAGAGAGGACAAGGACCTTGTACTTCTTGGCGACGGGCAGATCCAAAGGCACCGACGGCAGGAGGAGAAGGATAATAAACTAACATTACCAACAAGCTCACATGACGTGATAGCCTGGTGGAAGGTGCCCAAAGATCCTACTGTGCTTCTCCAGGGCCGCCCGCCTCCTCTCCATCTTCTGCGACGTTGCACGTCAGTTCAGGAACCGGCATATCGAAACAAGTAGCAAATGAAGAAGGTAGGATGGAACCGGGTGAAAACGAGTCTACCTCGCGCTGACCGACGTCTTCGAGGGGAGACAGGCCGACAACGTCTTTCACTTCCAGAGGAGAGCCTCGCAGACTTGATTGCGGTGTTACGGGCTCCCGACTTGTCTCCTGGACAGCCGGTATGTTACATCTCAGAATATTGAATGTTGGGTGCTGACCATTAGAAACTTTGGAGGCGATCTCTCGAGTTGTATTCTTTGTGATCCCTCCCTATCATCATCATACTGGTATTCTTGCTGTATCATGGGATGTCAGGACTTTGCGCAGTTTTAACAGACTTCAGTCACATTTGCTCTAATCGAACATCTGCTCATATAACATATACTCCTCATGACACAACACAACAGGAATCCGAACGAAGTCGAAACGTGCTTTGTAAAGGAACATAGCACTTCTTTGAAATGCTTGTCACCATCGCAAGATCTGATATCAAACTCCTTTGCTAGCCTGTACCAGTCGACTGGCTCAGGCAACCATCAAACAGATCACAAAAGACGTTCAAGTAACTAGTTCTCACTTCTTCACCTCTCCCTCGATCCCCGGCATGCCTCCTCTCATCATCCTACTTTCTTTCTTCTATTCTCCTCCTGTACTTCCTCCCTCCTTCACTTGCCTGCGGACAGCACGCTCTCGCTCCTCCTTGACTGGCGCCCATTGAACCGAGATCGCCTGCCGTACCCCACCCTATCTTACGACTCAAAATGGTTCTTGTATTGACCGGTCACTGTCGGACTCCAGAAAATTCAAATCGAGGCCCAGGATCAAAATCCTGATGGAAAAAAAGTAGGACTATCCGCTTTTCCGGGCCCCCCTCAGACCGACGGTCCATGCCGGTCGAGATGAGGCCAATGAGTTCACGTTTGACGTGCGTGAGAAATGAAGGTCGAAACAAGTCATCGCCGAAATGAACAACCCGAGCCTCAAGAAAGCAAACAATGAGCAACGAAGGCCCTCGAAAGCTTTGAAAAGTCTAGGGTCTTGTGATTTTAAAGCAGCTATAGATGACAGTTTGTTCTCCCCCCATCTGCGATAGCTTTTGAGCTGAGCTCCAGAAACCATGCTTTGGCTTTCGCAACAGTTTCCACAGTCCAACAAGGATTTCTGTAAGCGAGGTTTAGACGGTTGTGTGCCCTTCCACTTTGGTGATTTCTGTTTGGAGTTGCAGCTTCTCTTCACCTTACCAGGTTGCAGTGCCAGTCAGGTATATCTGCGTCACTACAACAATGCTCGTTATAAGCCCAGTCAGGTATATCCGCGTCACTACAACAATGCTCGTTATAAGCCCAGTCAGGTATATCCGCGTCACTACAACAATGCTCGTTATAAGCCCAGTCAGGTATATCCGCGTCACTACAACAATGCTCGTTCTAAGTTTTGTTTTTCTGTGCAGTATTACGAATTGCGTCCTGAGAGTGTTGTAAACTCTTCTGAGGCGCAATGTTATCCGTCTCTACGTCTGTGCCGATCGGTATCCTCGTCGTTTCAGTCGTCACACTCATAGGCTCCTGGTCTGTGAGCTTGCCTTGTTCAGTAACTGGTCAGCGAGATTGACGATGAGTTTGTTACCGTTATTGTTATCGTGCTGCTTCTTGAACTTCAACTTCGGTGAATGCTGGCTCTGCTCGTTGGTGCGATTGAGGTTTTTCTGCTTCATGTTCTTTGCAATAGGTTTGATCGTTTGTTTCTCGTTCTTGGCGTTGATTCATTGTACCTTGATTCTTTGCCAAATCAGTAGCAAACCTGTTGAGTTTTGTGGAGTTGGGACGCATGCAGTGCCAAGTGGTGGCCGCAGTGCGAGTCGGGAAGAAACGTTTTCGAACCTGAGCTGGGCCTCCCAGGATCAGGCACTCTGACTGAGATATGATATGTCGGAGCAAGAAAGGAAGCAAAGAATTTCAAAGTGAAAACTGATTGGATACTACTGTTACCACAAAACTGTATCGTGCTGAAAATTTTCGTCGTGTACAGCTTGCAATCTTCCGACTGATAAAATTGCTAGCAAGACTCTGGATGAATGCACCAAAGCTGGTTTGCAAAACTCGACATTGGAAAGGAAACAAGTTCGCCGCAGTAAATGGGAACGGACGGGAATAAGCCAATTTACCCTCAAAGTCCTCTCCTTCTGCTCCCCCCTATCACCAAGCTCTCTGGATCCTCCTTCTCCTACGCAGCCCACTCCTCTCCCGCTCTTGAAGATCATCGCAATACGACTTCCCTTGTTCATTCCTCCTCCTTCATTCACGTGTATACGAGTTGAACCATCCTCCTCTCTCCTCCCACTTACAACCTTGCGTAAGACCTTGAGCTCACAAGATCTTAGGATCACTGTTTATTAAGCACACACACTCATCAGATCAGAAACATGCTGTCTGTTATCGTCCCTACGCTGCATCCAAAGGGCGTCCGGTATGAGTCCAGGATACAACACCCCCCGAATGCCTCCTCCCTCCTCCTGTTCCCAGGCTCTCTTCCTCCTTCCTCCCTGGCGGCGCCTCAGCCTCGTCCTCCCTCAGCCCGCACATTCCACCCTTCACTTCCCGCCCTCACTCATCGTCTCCAGTCTCGCCCTCCAGCGTCTTCTCCAGCAGCGCCTCTACCTGCTCCGCCCTCAAGATCTTGCTGATCGCCGCCCGGCTCTTCCCGTACATCTTGGCGATGTGGCTCTGGCTCACCCGCGTCGCGCGGTCTCGCGAGGACCCGTAGAAGAGCGACACGATGTGGATCTTGTCCTCGGTCGAGAGCCTCTTCTTGTTCATGCAGGAGGAGCTGTGCTTCAGCTTGCGCTCGTCGGTCCAGGGCCGGCGGGTCGCGAGGACGGGGGTCCGAGGAGAGACACAGGGGCCGGCTGAGGGGGGCGACGGAGCGCGCTCCGACCAGAGGTCAGCGCAGGAGTCATAGGGAATGTCGGTTGTAAGGAGGCAGTGGGAGGGAGGGAGGGAGCATATGAGGCAGTCGCCATCACAGCAGGAGGAGCAAGGAGGGGGAGGAGGGGGAGGAGAAGGCGAGGGAAGAGAGAGGAGAGCCAGAGGAGGAGGAGAAGGAGGAGGCAGCTGCATGAGCGGAATCTGTCGGCGCGTGGGAGGCGGTGAGGAGACAGTGACGAGTATCGTAGGGGATCAGGCGAGGCTATTTTGACCATCAATTGTTTTTGTTTTTCTGTTTTTTCTTTGGAAGTATACGGGCTGGAACGTTGCGGTTTTGCTCGCCGAGTGGTAGAGAGCGAACAAGAGTCTTTTCGCTACGGCACTACCATTTTGTCATGGCATACCCCTGGCACACAGGTCGAGAGTTGGGGTGGGTCCCGCGGAGAGGTATGGAGTTCGGGAGGTTTACGTACCCGTAGCACGTAGGGGAGTACTGTATCTCAGTAGGATATAGGAAGTAGAGGTACCTCAGGTAGAGTGGTCATAGATACCGTAACCCCCCTATAGGAGAGTATTACCTCTGTAGGGGCTGAGATTTATTATATATCGCCGGGAAATTTGTAGGAGCATGAGAATGAGGAACGTGCATAATCTGGAATTGATTTGTTACTCATATCGGAATTTCAATACAAGTTATAGTATACTCAAGTTCCCCTCAGAGAAAATTGTAATGAAATATTTTAGGAGTTCCAGGGTGGTACTACTCTGTAGCCCCACCATGCAGGGAGCGATGTCTGTCGGGCGATGCTTGTTTGGCGGCAGAGAAAGCGGTTCCCTGTGCAAGGTACTTCCTGAGCATTTCGAAGTATGTCCTTTGGAAGTATGCAGCCGCTGCAAGCGTCTTTTCCATGCGATTTGTGCTAGTAACATGGACGAGTATGAAAGAACAGGGGAACGCTGACGATACGGTGACTGTCTCCGTTGCCAGGTTGGAAGAACCTGTTGTGGATTACCCACGGACAGGCCTGAATTTGCGGCTCTGCCACCGATGTTCTGGTGTGAAAATCGTGAAGGCAGGGAGGCAATCAATGAGGTCATGGACCAGTATATCCACATGTTCGGGAAAACGCAAGACTGAGGAAGCTTATCGAACAATCTCTAGCATCTGTGGTTTATCACGAAACGTTTCTTCGGGAAGTCATGCCACGGAATCACCCCCTGTTTCGGACAGAATTATTCATACACCAAGGATACCTGGATACATTGAAGAAATGGGTAACAACCGAAGCGCACGGGAGAGTACCAACTGGAATCACTCCGCATACATCTATAATGCTGGACATGGCAGAATTGAAAGGCCAAGTTATGGAAATGAAGAATTTGATGATGACACCGGCAGGAGGACGCGGTGCGACGGATGGTAATCATCCATCGGCAGGACAGTGGGGGGGGCCACCAGGGGCTGTGGCGGCTGAGATGACAGTGACAGCAACAGGCAACAACAGCCGTGATGGTAGGGTGAATGCAGTGACGGTCAGTGGAGACTTCGTTCAGAATGTTCTAGATTCGCAAAGTCGGATGTTGGATTCGCAAAGTCGTTTACTTGAAGCTCAGAACAGATTCAATGAGAAGATGGATACAATTCTGATCAGAACGGAGCACGGGCGTGTGAGCAATACAGAGATACGGCAGGTTCAAGATGAAGCGGGAACCGGGATGCCGATGCCAACGAGCATCCATGGAGGAAGTGCAATGGACTCAATATCAGCACAAACTGGCCCAGCAAGTGGAAGCGTGGCCGCCATGCCAAGCGGGAGTGGGGCGGGCACAAGCAGCCAAGTGGACGAGTACAAGTTTGAGTGGGGTGGCAACACAACAAGAAGCATGTACATGATTTATAATTTCGGACACGCAGATACGAAGCTACCTCCATTCAAGTCCATGAGAGGTATAGACTTCCCTACGAAATCTGATGGGAAGAGACATTCTGACCTGAATTTCATGGTGAGAATGATCGATGCCGAAGCCAGCGCTCTGGGTATCTACAAGGCCAACCCCGATCGCAGAGAGGCTGATTTCATATTCGACCATTGCGAAAATTACTTGTTTGAGCAGTATCAGAGGGTGACAGGTGCCATTCCGACGCAAGAGGACGTGTCGAACTTCAGTCTGTTATGTTGGTTGACAGTGGTAGACATGCTCAGAAAGAACGAGAGAACACGAAAGAGGAGCAGGATAGATAGAAGCTGTAATGAGGGTTAATGGAGAACATAAGAACTAACTTACAGTATCGCGATGGTAAAACCTTCCTGCGATACTAGATAACGTGAATGAAAAATTGCTAGAGTGAGATATGTGTAATCACCTCCACATGCTCATGCTCATCACCATCTTCATCACCTCCATATCCTCATGATCATCATCATCACCTATACATCCAACACCACACCACCTCATCCTCCTAACGTCCTCGTCATCATCATCTTCATCTCCTCCACGTCCATCTCCTCCAGGCTCCACCACCTCCTCCTCCTTGTCTTCGTCCACCTCCTCTTCATCATCACCATCTCATGCATACATACATTCAATACTTGTTCAAAGGAATGATTGAACAACAACACATAGCAACAATCAATGAGTATATGCATGGAAAAGACGCAGAAGCCGATACAAAGCGTCCATAACGCCACCATTGCGCCACACTTAAAAATTTTTTCAAGTTTTTGAATTAAGGAAGTAAGTAAATCTTTACTCAAAAACCTAAGATATACCTATGTTCCAGGAGCTTCCTCCTATAGATAAATAGGCGCACCCTAGTGGAATTTATGTATACCCTTTTTTGACTAAAGCTTTACTCAAGTTTCCAATTTGAGAAATTTTCTAAGTGTGGCGCGATGGCGGAATGTGACAGGTTGATGCTCGCTTTCTCAAGTATATGGACTAAACAGTCAAGAAATATGCTTGCATATTTGATAATTATGAGTATGTTAATCATTTGGCACCTTATTAGACATTGCTTAAGATCGAAATGTACAGCATTCTTCCTGAGAAGGCATGTATCATAAGTGATGAAGGGAAGTCGTAGAGAGACAAATGCATGGATAGAGTGCGCAAGTGAGTGAGGGAAGCAGGGACGGATGAAGGGACTGGGAAAGCGAGATGGCAGGGAGAGATAGAGAGTGAGTGGCTGGAACGGAGGTCATGAAATCAAGCATATTGCAACTTGGTTATATCAAACTGAATGTACTTGCAGGGAGTGGCCGACGGTACCTGCCTCAATGCGATTGGGATCAGCCTTGTAGATTGGGATCAGCCTTTCTGTGGCCCTCGAACTTGTTTCAAACACGTGACAATGTGATTCACTCTTATTACATTCATCAGTTAACTTAGGTCTCGGATCTCACAGCCTTCCGGCGTTTCCTGATGGCCCTCGAACTTGTTTCAAACACGTGACAATGTGATTCACTCTTATCACATTCATTAACTTAGGTCTCGGATCTCACAGCCTTCTGGCGTTTCCTGTCGCCTCTCAGCACACCTACTACTGTCATCCAACACAGTTGCGAAAATCTTGACATGTCACCATTCGTCTCTGTCTTAGTCACCTTCTCATATTCCTCGAAAAGATAATTTTCGCATTGATCAAACATGAAACCTGCCTCAATGCGATTGGGATCAGCCTTGTATATGTCAAGAGCTTCAGCCTCTTCCTTGATGCGTTTCGACAGATATTTCATATCAGAATGCCTCTTGCCGTCATATTTGGTGGGAAAGTCAATCCCTTTCACTTCCCGCCCTCACTCATCGTCTCCAGTCTCGCCCTCCAGCGTCTTCTCCAGCAGCGCCTCTACCTGCTCCGCCCTCAGGATCTTGCTGATCGCCGCCCGGCTCTTCCCGTACATCTTGGCGATGTGGCTCTGGCTCACCCGCGTCGCGCGGTCTCGCGAGGACCCGTAGAAGAGCGACACGATGTGGATCTTGTCCTCGGTCGAGAGCCTCTTCTTGTTCATGCAGGAGGAGCTGTGCTTCAGCTTGCGCTCGTCGGTCCAGGGCCGGCAGGTCGCGAGGACGGGGGGCCGAGGAGAGACACAGGGGCCGGCTGAGGGGGGCGACAGAGGGGGCTCCGACCAGAGGTCAGCGCAGGAGTCATAGGGAATGTCGGTTGTAAGGAGGCAGTGGGAGGGAGGGAGGGAGCATATGAGGCAGTCGCCATCACAGCAGGAGGAGCAAGGAGGGGGAGGAGGGAGGAGAGCCATAGAAGGAGGGAGGAGAGCCAGAGGAGGAGGAGGAGTAGGAGGCAGCGGGGTGAGCACGTGGGAAGGCTCACGAAGGATGGTGAAGAAAATTCATTTTTCCCATTGGATGAGAGGTTGTGGCTGTTGCCTTTTAGCGCGCGTGCTGGCTGTAAAGATCTCCGAAGTAAACCCAAGTTCATTATCTCAACCGCAACGATCCACACCCACAGGAGGATTTCGTGGATTTTGCTGTAATATCTGCATAAATATTGAAATTATCTGTAAATGGATCTCATACATTCACAATGCTTTCAAACAAACTTATTGCAATGAGGGGGATAAAGGACAACGGGATAGTTTGAGAGATTATAATAATAATAACTTGTTCTGGCCCCCGAGGCTCAGGATCCGGACGTCTGCGTAACGGAACTTGTATGGATACCGCACGTGTCACATCAGCCTTCCGGCGTCCTCCTTCCCAACCAAGTATGATGTTGGGGCGTATTGGTTTATGTGAAGTACATACAGATCAGCATTCCACCTTCGATCCCCGAATGTTTATCTGCTATGATCCTTTTACTGATCTCATAAGTGAAGCGCAATCGATAATCTAACAGTCGTTCCACTCCGCTCCTTATCATGCGAGCTCTAACAAAGTTTCAAAGCTCAAGCCTTGTGGAGCAAGATTGGGCAGAAGAATCTATCACAGCCTTCTGTTATAACCATCAAGTGATCAACAAGGCAGCAAGGACCCTCCTCAATCCTGATGCAGTTACCAACGTAACGTCATACGGTTACAACATCAGATCCCCCTGATCTCCCCCTAAGATCAGCAGCATAGACGCATTATCAACGATTCTGTCTCGCACAACGGATTTCTCTTCTCCTGCTCTTGAAGATCATCGCAATACGACTTCCCTTGTTCATTCCTCCTTCATTCACGTGTATACGAGTTAAACCATCCTCTCCTCTCCTCCTGTTCCCTGATGCCTCCTCCCTCCTGCTGTTCCCAGGCTCTCTTCCTCCTTCCTCCCACAATTGACCTTTCACTTCCCGCCCTCACTCATCGTCTCCAGTCTCGCCCTCCAGCGTCTTCTCCAGCAGCGCCTCTACCTGCTCCGCCCTCAAGATCTTGCTGATCGCCGCCCGGCTCTTCCCGTACATCTTGGCGATGTGGCTCTGGCTCACCCGCGTCGCGCGGTCTCGCGAGGACCCGTAGAAGAGCGACACGATGTGGATCTTGTCCTCGGTCGAGAGCCTTTTCTTGTTCATGCAGGAGGAGCTGTGCTTCAGCTTGCGCTCGTCGGTCCAGGGCCGGCGGGTCGTGAGGACGGGGGGCGAAGGAGAGACACAGGGGCCGGCTGAGGGGGGCGACGGAGCGCGCTCCGACCAGAGGTCAGCGCAGGAGTCATAGGGAATGTCGGTTGTAAGGAGGCAGTGGGAGGGAGGGAGGGAGCATATGAGGCAGTCGCCATCACAGCAGGAGGAGCAAGGAGGGGGAGGAGGAGGAGGAGACGAGGGAACAGGGAACAGGAGAGCCATAGGAGAAGAAATAGGAGGAGGCAGCTGCATGAGCGGAATCTGTCGGCGCGTGGGAGGCGGTGAGGAGACAGTGACGAGTATCGTAGGGGATCAGGCGAGGCTATTTTGACCATCAATTGTTTTTGTTTTTCTGTTTTTTCTTTGGAAGTATACGGGCTGGAACGTTGCGGTTTTGCTCGCCGAGTGGTAGAGAGCGAACAAGAGTCTTTTCGTTCGATACAGGACGCTCCGAGGAAAAAAAAAAGTAGTCATGGGAGCAATGCCCGATGCAGAGCACGTGGGGTACTACGTCAGTCATTGGTGGGGGTGGGAGGGAAGGGGGTCATCCGGAGTTGCAGGGGCCATTGTGGGGAACGCACCATTCAATATCTTGTTCTTTTCTTTTTCCGAAGTTGTACTGGCGGTTTTAGTCATCACTCGCCGTCGATTGACGTGACAACTGTTTTCCTGAAGGGGAGTTCACTTATAAACATATAGAGGACCCGATGTAAACTTTTATAACCTTTTTTGCAGATCTTCAAGTAAACCGTCACTTAACTTTACTCAAAGGTAAGTTAAAAAATCAGAATGACTAGTACCAGCACTCTTTCCGTATCAGAAACTCGTTTTATTATTGTTCCCTGCCACCGCTGCCCATCATGGTGCGCAGCAGTCCTCCTGCCCCTTGCTCCCCTTGCTGTGACGATGACTGCTTCATTTGCTCCCTCCCTATCTCCTCCGCCTTCTCCTCATCATCGTCGTCAACGTCGTCACTGTCATCGTCGTCGTGTTCGTGTTCGTCAACATCATCATCATCACTTGCACAACCAATGCCGATATCATCATCATCAGAAGCATCATCATCCCAACCACGACCATCACCCCCACCAATATCAGCATGGTCAAAAACATCATCACACGACCCCTGTGTCTCTCCTCGGGCCCTCTTTCCCGCGACCCGCCGGCCCTGGACCGACGAGCGCAAGCTGAAGCACAGCTCCTCCTGCATGAACAAGAAGAGGCTCTCGACCGAGGACAAGATCCACATCGTGTCGCTCTTCTACGGGTCCTCGCGAGACCGCGCGACGCGGGTGAGCCAGAGCCACATCGCCAAGATGTACGGGAAGAGCCGGGCGGCGATCAGCAAGATCCTGAGGGCGGAGCAGGTAGAGGCGCTGCTGGAGAAGACGCTTGAGGACCCAATGGTCGATAGTATGGGGGACGTGACAGTAGGCGTGGGATCGCTATGAGGCTGGAGATGCAGCAGCAAGCGTGATGGGATCTGAGTCAGGAGGTTGCTGTCGACTCAGACCAGGGACAGGAAAGGTCATCGATAGGATAGCTCACGGTGCCTTTTTTCCTCCATCTAGATATTCATTTGCGTTCATTTGGAACGGATGCGGAGATAATCCAACAACTGAGCGATAGTGCACTTAGGAGTGAACAGATTCGCAATGAACCTAGATTGGTAATGTACAGCAGTAAGGATGCACACGTCAGCGCCTCCTGCAACCTGCTTGCCGCGTGATAGGAGTTACCTAAGTGGTTATCGTCTAATTCAGTTAACCGTAGCTTAACCTATCCATCGGTTATAATGAATCTATCCAAAAGCTTCCTACACGTTCAGAGAGCGCGGTTGTGTTGAGGTTCCTGTTTGCTTTTTAACGCAAGTTATTGATCAGTTATCAAGTTGGTTCAAGTTCATAGATTGAGAGTACATCATCAGGATTGTCAATCCCTAACACCGCGGCTTAAATGCCAAGCTAGGCTGCTTACATGTCGAGGTCTAGTTGGTGCTCGTAGTACCTCAATGAGTCAACATGTGTACTGAACTCGTACCTAGCCTCATGCTTTCATCGTACTCATGCGCCATACGTACGGTACGTCTACGTTTGGTGCACGTTATCGATTCTAGCTGGCATTTTATACATCTTGCCAGCGTATGCAACCTCTTACGCTCGGACTCAGGCTCGCATCATGCCGCCATGGCGGATGTCCCCCGACGAGAGTCACTGCCCTCAGTACGGCGTGTGACTCGACAGCCGGCCCCCGGGTCGCCCGCCGGGCCGGGAGGCGCCCTCCGACCGGATTCACTGGCTGCCCATTGTTTTGATGGTAACGGGTTTATAACGACCATTTCGAATTCCCCGATATGCTTGCTAACGGGACCCACACGTTTCACTCCAGCGCCGTTCATGCTTCTGCTGCTGCTGCCGCTCCTTCTGCTCTTGCTGCTGCTGCTGTTGATTTGTCTCCTCCTGATTCTCCTGCTTCTCCTGCTCCTGCTTCTCCTTCTGCTTCTCCTACTTCTTCTGGAGCTCCTCCTGCTCCTGCTCCTGCTCCTGCTCCTGCTCCTGCTCCTGCTCATCCTGTTCTTGCTCCTTCTGCTTCTCCTGGAAATCCTACTGCTTCTCCTCCTACTCCTTCTGCTTCTCCTCCTGCTCCTTTTGCTTCCCCTGCTGCTGCTGCTGCTACTACCTGATTCTTCTGCTTCACCGTATCCCCCTGCGAATGCACCTACTTCTGTTCCTGTTCTTGCTTCTTACGCTATTTATGACTGCATCGCCCGACCCTTTTCTTTGTCAGAGTTTAAGCGTGCCAGCCCTTTCATGGTCGCCCCCAATGTTCCATCTTTGTCACTGTCTGTGCATGTTTCAATAATCTGCTTGCCGGCAATTCAATTTCAAACGAACTTTTTTTTGACAGTGCATCGCATCATTTTCTCAACTCCCTCGAATTGATTGCTGATTTCTTGGGGGAAAGAATGACATGACTGACTATCGACCCTTTAGCCAAAGCTCCTTCGATCATATGGATCTCACACTTCAAAAAAATTTCATTCCTTAAGATGCACCACCGTCCCTCTCATCGTTCATAGCGCCTATAGATTAATGGCTTACATGACTATGGTTGATGTCACAGGAATTCGGTCATATCGTGACCGTGTTGCGATCCCAGGAGATGTCTGCAGAGAGTCCAGAACCAAGAGTGGTAAGGGAGGGGAGGAAACTGAGGAGGAGTGAGTGGTGTGCGAGCAGGTCTACTCTGAGAAGGACCTGGCGCGACACTTTGAGAGCATCCTCCAAGACCTGCTCAACAAGAGCCACGACAACTGGAACAAAAGATGTGATGCTCTCCGGTTGATCAGGGTGAGCCTGCTCTTCCTCCTCCCAATGCTCCTCTAGTTCCTCCTCTCTCTCCCTCTCCTCTCTCTCCTCCCTGCAAGCGCATGCTTGTCCTCGAGCAGTGGTCGTCTTCTCCTTTCCTCCTCTTACGTTCTTGCCAGGCTCTCGTCAAAGGAGGGGCTACTGACTTTCCCACCTTCGCTTCTCTGGTCCGCGTTGGAGGGCTATTGACTTCCTGCCTCCTAATGCCTGCTGCTGTCGACAGGTCCACAACGCCCGTCAAGTCCTGGCGGACTGCATTGCAGACTTGAGGTCCGTGCTGGTGAAGGAAGCATGCAAGACTGTCACCCTGCTCGCTGAGGTGAACTATATGCCTCCTCCCCCTCGTTTCTGAGGCTCGGGGCACGCCCAGAGCATGCAGCAAAGCTTCGCTCCTGTAGCTGAGATCATGATCACCTCCTGTCTGAAGCAAATCCCCGTCACGATCCAGGTTCCTCCTCCCCCCCCCCCAACTCCTCCGTCCCCCTTGATCCTTGATTGCTGCAAAGGTCATCTCGGAGGCCGCCTTTTCCTGCCTGCAATCCATCTTCACGCACACGCACAGCGGCAGGCTGATCCCAAAGCTCCTTGAAGGCATGAAGTCCAAGGCGGCAGGTCTCTCCTTGTCTCTGCTCCTTGCTCGGCTGAACTCCAGCTCAACAGGCGTCAAGGCAAAGAGCCTCAGCTGCATCCTGATAATACTCCAGAAGTGGGCCTGGAGCGGTGAGCAGCCTTATGAGAAGTGGGAGGATGGGGAGGGAAGAGGAGGAGGAAGAGAGGAGGAGGATGGGGAGGGAAGAGGAGGAGGAAGAGAGGAGGAGGAGAGGAGGATCTTACCATGGAGCAGACATGGAGAAGCAGTTCGATCAGTTGGAGGACGTGCTCGTCTCCTCCCTCTCTGACGCACAGGGCGATGTGAGGTTGGAAGCACGGTGAGACCCTCTCTTTGTCCTACAATGAGCTGCTGACGTCTCCTCCTCCTCCTCCTCCTCTTCCTTCTACTACTTCTACTGCTACTGCTGCTGCTGCTGCTACTACTACTCCCTTGCACAGTCGGTGTGTAGCAGAGGTCTGCGAGCGCTTCAAGGACCGGGGGGGGAGGATGATGAGGAATCTCGATGTCTCCATGCAGAAGAAGATTCTGGAGGAAGCCGCCTGCTCGTCTCCTGTGGCGAAGCCTCGCTCAGGCTCCCGTCCTGCCACTGCTGGAGCTGTGCGCGTTCGCACCGCCGTGCAGGAGGCAGCTCGTCCTGCTGCTCACGAGGAGCCAACAAGGCCGAGCACGACGATGGCGGCTGCGCAGAGGAAAGAGCCTCCCGTCGCGAATGAGAGGACACACATGACTCAAGGTCCTCGGAGAGTTGGAGCAGGGCTCGACAGCACAGGAAGATCAGGAGCAGGAGCAGGAGCAAGAGCAGGAGCAGGAGCAGGAGCAGGAGCTGGCGCGAGCATCAAGACCACGTGCAGGAGAGTTCCACTTGACGTCCTAGCAGCCAACCCGAGCTCCCACGATCAGATGAAGAGCGAGAGTGCGCGAGCCTGGATGGAGGATGGGAGGGACAAGACCTGGAGGAGCGCTGGGCAGGGAGGAGGGAGGAAGGAGGAGGGGAACCAGGTGCTGCATGCTGTGATCCCCCGAGCTCTGTCGGAGGAAGAGCTCAACGGTTGCCTGGTGGAGGCGTCCAACTCCCTGTGGTCGCTGCGGGAGGGCTCGCTCCTGAAGCTCGCAGGAGCGATAGTGGCGAGCCCCAGCTCCCGGGCCCTCTCCTCCGCGGCCAACAGGATCGCAGACCTGATCTCAGAGCGGCTCGGGGACGCGCATCACAAGGTGCAGCAGGCGGCCCTGGTGCTCCTTGACGCCTTCGCTGCTCACATGCCGGCGACACTCGCTCCGTGCCTGGACCTCGTCCTCCCTCGGCTGATGCAGCGGCTCTGTGACAAGAAGGAGGAGGTCCGGTCTGCGAGCGTCCTCCTCCTCCGCCGCCTTCACGAGTCCTGCGGGTCTCAGGTGACCCTGATGGGGATGGTGAAGGCTCTGGATGCTGCGCAGGCGCCGGTGAAGTCAGCATGCTTGCAGCATCTGATCTCCTCCTACTCCGTTTTCGCTCCCTTCATCGCCTCCTGCCCCTCCCAGGCTCGCAACCTCTTCCTAAAGCTCCTCCCTCTCTCCATCGACAAGGTCCTCGAGCTCAGGAGGAGCAGCGTGCAGGCCCTCGTGCAGCTCTACGTCCTCGCCCCCCTCCCCTTCTACGAGGCGCTGATGAAGCTGCCGGGGGAGCAGCAGGCGGCGATCAAGAAGTCTCTCCTCCCCTCCCTCCCCTCCCTGGACCGGGAGGCTGCCGCGTACGCGAGGACCAAGAAGCTCTCTCCCGAAGTAGCTGCTGTCTCAGCCCACGCCATCTCCTCGTGCTGCTCTCCTCAGAACAAGGAGGTAAGAGGAGAGGAAGGCTGGGAGATCCACTCGCATGCTGCAGCAGCTCAGGAGGACGACGAGGAACAGGAGGAGAGTAAGAGTTACCAGCCTTGCAACTACGAGGAGGAGGAGGAGGAAGCGATGGAGATGAGCAGCAAGCATGCGAGCGAGAGTCAGACCGTGCGGCCGGTGGAGAGGACACCGCGCAAGCGCCAGCATGAAGAGGAAGGAGGAGAGAAGGGGAGGGCGGACTCGTGGGATGACAGGGGGATAGAGAACCAGGAAGCAAACCGGCAGCCGCGGGTGAGGGGTTCGCCATGGCGGGAGGAGGAGAAGAGCATGAGCAGCAGGGAGCTGCTGACATCCATCCTCTCCCAGCTGAACTCGAGCTTGAGCAGGCAGGACTGTGAGGCCTCGCTGGAACACCTGAGGAGGCTGGCAGCCTTCAGCGAAGCCAGCAGGGAGCGAGGAGGAGGAAGCCTTGTTCAGCTGATCCTCCTCCTCCTCAAAGGAGCAGCGCAGGCAGGCATGGCAGAAGTTCAGATGGCGAGTCTGAAGCTCCTGGACGCCTCGCTGCAGGAGGAGGAGGACGTTGACCCGCTGGCTCAGGTGGTGCTGAGGGAGCTGCTCGAATCGGTTCCGAGGAGCAAGAGGAGCGTCGCTGCACAGGCGGAGGAAGTGACGGCAAGGATGATGACGCGCTGCAATCCGCAGAGGAGCATGGGGATGCTGGCGCAGGCGCTGGAAGAGGGGAACGCGCGGGGAGAGGAAGGGACCGGCTCCACCATCCCCGTAGTCATCAGGCTGCTGGAGAAGCAGGCAGGTCGCACCCCTCGCTCCTTGCTTGAGCCGCATGTCCCTCTGCTCCTGCCCCTGCTCTCGTCCGCCCTCAACCACAGCTCCGCTGACGTCCGCAAGGTAAGAAGAGGTTGAAGTGAGCTAAAGGCAGAGAATGGAGAAGAAGACGCGGAGTGCAGAGGCGAAGTTCGAGGAGGGCGAGATGGGGGGGGGGTTGGAGGGCGAGGAGGAGGAGGTTGCGAATGACTTGATGGCAGTCGGTTGTCATGTGTCTGGTTGAACTTCATCGTCAGCTGGGCCAGGAGATGCTCGTGGAGCTGGACGGGTTGCTGACAGCAGCTCAACTGAAGCTGGTGAGGATCTACATCGACAAGGCGAGAGGAGGAGGAGGAGGAGGAGGGGCAGCAGCGCTGTGCTGAGAGATATTCATGTGGTGTAAACGACTTCCTGTGTCTGCTTGAAGAGGTTGAGGATGGGGTCGAAGATGTTTTCCCCCAGGGAGGACCTTCGGAGTTCCTGGACCTCTGCTGTTACTGCCTTCCTCTCCATCTCCTTGATGTTCAGCTGGTCCTCCAACTCGAGGATCCGCATCGAGTTCCTTTCCATCTCCTCGCGCTTGCAGAGAGTCAAACAGTTCGATCCTTCTATCTCCGTTCCTCCCTTGCACTCCCTGCCTCTCCCTTACCATCCCACCCTTACTGTTCCTCCCTCCCTCCCTCCCCCCCTCCCTCCGTGTCCTCCTCTGTCTGTCCTTCCCTCTCACCTTGTATGATGGAGTTTCCGGGCTCTGCTGGGCAAGGACGTTGGTCTCAAGCTTGCCTGACCGTCTCAGCATCTCCCGCTGCAGACCATTGTCAGCGTGAGAGGACAGGAAAACCACCACAGCAAGAGTGTGGGGAGGGGTGGAGGGAGGGGGAGGGGGATTACCAGCGTCGTTAGCTCCAGGAGGAGGATCCTGCAGGGGAAGAAGCCTCAGCAAAGGTCCAACAGCAGGCCAGCAGCAACCCACCTGTTCTTTTCCTGCAGTTGGTTCTGTTGGATGGCCACACTTCGGATGTACTCCTCCTGGTAGCTCACTTGCTTCTTCGCCGAGTTTGCGCTCCTCATGCCGTCCTGCGCCTCCTTGTGCAGCTTCGCGTTCTCCGTCTCGTAGATGGACATCCTGTCCTCCAGGCTCTTCTTCTCTCGCAAAAACTGCTCCTCCCTCTCCTGCACGCGCTTGTCGTACTGCAGTTTGCAGATCTCCTGCACTTGCACCGTCTTGGTCTGCTCCCGCACTAGCTCGTCTCGCAAGCCCTCCAGCTGACCTTGCAGCAGCTTCATCTTAATCAGGTCCTGGTTCTGCAGCTCGATCGTTCTGTTGGCCTCCACCAGCTGATTTTCCAGCTCGGAGATCTCGAGGACGCGTCTCCTCCTCAGCTCGTTGAAATCTTTCTTGTCGACCACCAGCTTGTCATTCGCCACCTGCAGCTGCAGGTCCACCTGTTTGATGGCGTCGTGGAGCCTCTCGATGCCGTGCGAGGTGCGCTCGTTCTCGAGGAACAGCAGCCGGTTTGCCTCCTTCTCCCTCCTCAGCTGCGCCTGCACCTCCGCAAGCTGCCTCAGGAGCAGCTGCTCCACCTCTGCCCTTGACCTCTGCAGCTCGTCGACCTGACGGATCTTGGAGAACGTCGCCGCGTCGAGCTCCTCCTTGAGCCGACTGATCTCTCCCTCGAAGTAAAAGGTCCTCCTCTCGTTCTCCGACAGGCTCGTCTGGTAGAGTTGGTTGAGGACGCTTGTCTCCTCCTTCTGCCGCTCCAAGCTCAGGTGCAGCTCCCCCGTCTGCTCCTGCAGGGCAGCCACGCGGTCGCTTAAAGACAGCAGCTCCTCTTGCGGTTCCTTGCTGGCTGAGACGATGGTCGATCGGAAGGAGGGGAGGGATGAGACGTCTGCCTCCTTGAGCTTCGCCAGGAACTTCTGCGACAGCCTTGACGGAGTCTCGTCGCTGCCGTCAGGCAGGAAGTTGACGTGAAGCTGAAGCGAGTCCTGGTCAAAGTGATGGACCCGCACGCGATCAGGAGCGATACCGACTGCCCTGCTGATCTCACTCGCAAGCTCCTCCTTGCTCCTCTCCTCATAGTCTTGCCTGCGGGCAAAGCTGACGACCACTGGGGCACACTCCAGCCTTCTGGAGCTCTGGAGCTCCTCCGCCAACTGAGCCCTCTCCTCTTCCTTGCGAGCGAGCTGGGCCTGGAGGGACCGGATCGTCTCCTCATACTCGTTGACAACCACCTCGAGCTTGTTCTCGTAGCGATCCTTCTCCCTCATCATGTTGAAGTACTTCTGATACAGAGCGTCCCACTCCTCCCCCGATCGATACCCCTCCGGAATCCGGGGGATCCCTCGCTTCTTCAGCTCCAGCACCTTGCTGTACGCCTCGTCCCGCAGGGCAGCAGCCTGGGAGAAAGCTGGATCCGATAGCTGTTGTGCTAGCTGGACACACTTGGCCTCCTCATCAGGTGTGTCGACGAAGGTGAGAAACTCTCGGAAGATCGCCAACCAGGCGTCTTCCGCCAGCGACCGCGTCCTCGTAACCTGCACGCGGTACTGCTGCTCCTGATCCCCCCTGGAAGCCTCGCGGAGCAGGTCAAGGAGAACGTCTTGCCCTGCCTGCCCTCGGATGAGGATCTTGACGGAGTCTAGCGTGAGCCCAGTAACGCTCTTGTCATCGATGGCCAGCAGAACGTCTCCTTCACGCACACCAGCTGACATGAGCTGCCCGCCGTAGACCACGTAGTCCACGATGACCTGACCATCTTCTCGTTGCGCAAGCACTGTATGTATGCCAGCTTGCGTTGATGAGGACTGCAATACATTAGCAAGATTCGCAGGGGTAGGAGCAACAGGAGCAACAGGAGCAACAGGAGCAACAGGAGCAACAGGAGCAACAGGAGCAACAGGATCAGGAGCGGCAGGAGCGGCAGGAGCGGCAGGAGCGGCAGGAGCGGCAGGAGCCATTTCGTCCAACTCAGTTTGATCCATAGGCAAGTCCCACAGCACGGTGGCCATTCCTGCGACACATTTGAGCAGGGGAGCTAAATTGTTCAATCAAGCAGTCATGCACAGGTGCTAATTCACTGGCAAGCAGTGTTGCTGATGTCCTTGTCCTGCTTGTCCCGGCTGCTTGTTCTCTTCTTAACCCTCTGCTTCCGAGTTCCTTCTCTCCTCTCCTCTTCTTATTCCCCCTTCAAGCTCCTCTTGTTCTTCTCCCCGCCGGGCCGGCTCCCCTCTCCTATACAAGTCTCTGAAACATCCAATGTAACTAGTAAAGACTTTCTCCCTGTTCACATCATCGTTGTTACCGTCTTTCTCCGTTCGCTACAAAAAAAAAGAATCCTTCACCTTCCTCAGCCCTCGCCTCCCTTCCTCCGGCTTGCCTCCTGGCCGGGCTCCCTCGACCCCGACTCTCAGTATCCGCCTCCCCCCTCTACCTCCAGGCTCCCTCTTCTCCCTTCCTCTGAGTCTTCTCACTGTCCGATACGGTCACTGGTTCTTTCTCCTCTCCTCCCGCTCAAGTTGTCACACAGTCTCGCCCCCCACCCCAGTGCGACTCCCGCACTTCCGGCTCCATCTTGCCCTGCCCTTTCACTGTTAGTCAAACAAATTGTAACGGTCTATAACGACCGTCGGACTGGGATCTATCCGAGCGGAGTCTCCGAGTCTCCGAGCGCCGCGACCGGGCGCCAGGCCCATCCGAGTCCGAGTCGGGCCCCGGGCCAAGTAACTGAGTCACTGAGCCTCGGAGTGTGGTCTCTTCGGAGCTTGAAGCCGACGATGATCACCGGACGACCTCCGACTGTTTAGTCTTTACTCAAAGTTAAGTTAAAAATCAGTACGAGGACCTCACACTGCTGACTTTGAGTAAATCCGTTGCCCTATTGGCCCTAGTACTTATAATTATAGACCCTTTGAACCCGGTCCTAGGCAAAGGGTTTAACGAGTAGGGTCGTGTTGAGCGGATGAAGGACCCCTCCTTGCTGAGACTCCCTAAAACTCGTCCCATTCCACCCCTCCTCACTTAGATCCCTTGGAGGGGACCTTTCTATCTCCATCACGAGAATGCCATCTCGCCGTCTCCTTGCCGCTTCTTGGAAGCTGATCTGACTGCCTGAGCTCAAGGTGTCAGACTCTAGCTCCAAGAAACTCAGTAGTGACGAGCTACTTGACCCATGGCTACACCCCCCAACGACCTTGAGCAGCATCGATCTCGGTACCTTTCGACCTTGCAAGCAAGGCCTCTTCGTTTGTTGTTGTCTGACTCGCTCCTCCATTCAGCCCCCCGTCGCCACCAACTCAATCCTTCTACCTTGTACACACCCGCCATCGTCCATCGGATGGCTCCCGGCCCTTGGCAAGCACAATCTGCCTCGATCTCTCCATCATTCAGAATCTCTTTCATTTACGTCAGGCAGACGCCGCAGAGACTCTGGTGCGTCACGCTGCTGTTTCTATCGGCAGCTCCTGGCATCTGATGCCGTCTTGCAGGGAATCTCTTTGACCGCCATGAAGAACGCCTGCAAGGCCTTGGGAGTGGAGAAATGGCCCTACCACCGCGTCCGTCCTCGAATCGAGAGTGGACAACAACTGCCCTCCACCAGTTTAACCGAGGTTCATGAGGAGGGTATGAGGGTTGATGATGGTAGCAGCTTTCAAGTCCACCCAACTTCAGAACAGCAGTCGGCTCCTGAGCCCACAACTTGTCAACCATCAGCAGCGTACACACTTGCCTCTCCGCCGTCATGTCACACAAGGATCCAAACAAGCCAGGCATTGTTATCGATCAGTTCATCCACGAGCAGCTCTCCCTCTGCATGCTCAGGACACGCGAACCTTCAGACTCAGGTGACCGCAGTGGCTGCTTCGGAGGATCAAGACAACTCCACAGGTGCAAGGACGTCGATCCTGTCACGTCCCGAGCTCGATTCCGAGTGGCTGGAATGGTACATGAGACAGCCGATCTCGAAGGAGACAAGTTTGAATGAGCAGGAGGAAGACGAGACTGTTGTGCAGTGGAGCACAAGCATCAAAGCCAAGCCTATCACTTGACTCTGACCACCGAGTTTGCAAGGCACGGGACAGATGGAACAATGCTGATAGGTCAAGTTAGAGTCCATCCTTTGAGTCAGAGTAGCCCTCACTGGCAGTCTGACAGTTGGACCGAATGGTCCCGTAGCCTAATTGCCATCTGGTATCACAAACGTTCACGGTTACTTAGAGTTTGGCCGAGCTGATGTTAAAGATTACGTGCCTCTGCGACCCGGTGACCCTTGGCAGGGCCAGCTGATGAAGGGGACATCACAATAAACGCAAGGAAACAGGGAGGAGAAACGGATGGAAGGCAAGAAACACACAAAAAGCTTCTGAGAACCTTCCAGCACTGCAGCACATCATCCGATCATGAGCCTTTCTCATGCCCACGGACTCCGATGATAGTCTGCCCGCCGATTCCCCCGGACTCTGAAACTCCTCCTTCAACTATCGATCTTTGGTTCCCGGGCCAGTTTTGAAGCTGAAGTTCCACTGACCGCCGAATGTTCAATTGAGTGAAACCGGCAAGAGAATTGAGACTGGGCCCCTAAAGCAAGTTGCTGTCACGGCGGTCGGATCATAGCGGCTGCACTTTGAGTAAAGAGGCTGCACGTCAGTTGTATGATGCCGCCCGTCAGATCAGCCGCGCGGCCGCCGGCCGGCAGTCACCCCGGGCCGGCGGTTCAGTAAACGGTTTTAGGTTCGTTCAGTTTAGTTCGAACCCTTCAAAGTTTACTCAAAGTTAAGTTAAAAATCAGTACGAGGACAATCAGGAGACGGTAGAATCAGTCACAGTACTATGAGCATGTTTGGTTAACTAAAACTTTACTAGTAGTACTGCTCGCCGCGCGGTCTGTTCGAAGCCAGCAACTGAAAGTTACCACCCACCCTACCATACCCGGTGACCACTGAGTGCAGCCTGGCAGATTCTGTATGCGTTACTACCGTTTCAAACCTTCCCCTTCCAAATTTTGTCGCTGCCACCGAACAATCGCGAATGATGACTATGACATTTCAAAGAACAACTAAAATATTAAATCAAGTGCTGAGAACTGAGGTTGGGGAGTCGAAATTTCTGCAGGGTTCCGAGCACAGAGGAAGCGCCGATGCAGAAAAGGGCAACCTCTGATGACGACATGGAAAACGACGACATGCTGGGCTCTTCTCCAGTCCAGCAGAGCAAGAGGCGAAGAACGGATGACCCGGCAGCACCCGTCTCGCCGGAGGGCAAGTTAGCAGCTTCTGCAGATGAGAGCGAAGACACTGAGAGCGAAGAGGAGCTCGAAGAGGACACCCCATACGGCGAAAGAATCGAGGACCTTAGAAACCTTCTACATGATGTCACCACGCTGGTTCCGCAGAAACGCATGCAGGAGTTTGCACAACTTCGCAACAGATGCCAAGAGGTAGAGCAGGTCATGAGGAAGAAGAAGGTATGCTTGTTCGGAGCGAATGGGAATGGAAAGAGCTACTTGATCAACATGTGGCTTATGTTGACCTCCTGCCTGTCTGCGGAATATCAGCAGGGAAACGAGGAAAGCTCGGGCGCAAAGAAAGAAACGGCTGAGGATGATGACAAGAATGAAAGACGGGTGAAGACTTACAGCAACACGTCGAGCCCCTTAAACGATATAGACCTCGTCATTGAAAAGTACACCCGATGTACTCCGCTTTTCAGGAAGCAGGAAAAGAATCAGGAAACTTTTGGCAATCAGCTGCCGTCGCACTTGCTTCCAAGCAAGAACTTGGGCTCCAGTCTAACACCATGTGCAATCAATCTGGTGTACTCGAGGCGTTACTACATGGAGGTGGAGTATCTCAGCAAGGAAGAGCTTCTGGAAGATGCAGGCCCGTGGATCTCATGTCAGCGAGGAGGAAACTCGTACAAGAAGAAATTTCGAGAGATGCGGTCTCGCTACGATGCTGTAGTGGCAGACGAGTTCAAGACCGTCGATGAAAAGATTCCCGATAACGTCACGAGCACCGACGATATCCGGATCAAGCCCGGGCTTGAGAAGGTTGCTGGAAATCGCTACCGCTTCAAAGGAAATGGAAAGGATCTCCACAACGACCGACAGTTCATCCGAGACAAGCTAGACAAGCTTCTTGAACAAGAAATCTTCAAGACAGGCGTAAAGTCGGAGAAGATTGGTGTGCCGAGTACGATTCTACAGCAGGTAGATCAGATCACAGATTGCCCAGGTGATTGACTAGATGTTGGTTTCGCTCTCTGACGTTGATGACCCACTGCAGGAACCAATGAGGTGAACCCCTTCATGGTGGCAGCTACAAGAGCTGCCGCGGGTGGAGCAGCATGACGTGATCGTGATACTGGAGAAGAGGTCGCTGGACTCGAGCTGTAGTAGCATCGAGTTTCTCAAGAGCACCGACTTCATTAGAAACATGATCAAGCACGGACAAAGTCACCAAATGGTTGTTTTCTTGTGCATTGAAAACAGCAGCGATATGATTGACCATTACTACAACATCATCAAGGGGAATGGGCAAAACATTCAACAGATGCATGATGATATGATTAAGAAAAGCTCCAAGTACATGTACGAGACATTGTTTGAGTGCTGTATGGAGGAAGGAATGGATCATAACGAGGCCATCAGCCGGGCGAAAGAGATCAATGCCTCCATCATCTATTCGGTCATCTATCCGTCCTTGTACACTGCCATTGAGTTTGACAAGGCATGGCGGGAGGAGCATGCTCAAGATCTCCCTCGTATCCTCTCGACCATCGACTGCTACACAATGTTGGGAGTGTTTCGGAGATTGCCTGCTCAGGTTCTTTCGAACGTTGCCCCCGAGTTCTATCGAGACATTGAAACATTCATCGAGCGGATCACGCAGGAAGGAGAGCTGACTCGGGAGCAGATGAAACCGCTGAAAGCCACCGAGTCCATGATTGAGGCAGCTGAGGAGTTTAGGAGCATGTTCAAGATCAACAGGAAAACGGAGACCAGAGTGAAAGCGAAGATGGAGGCTCCCTATGACGCGCTGGATACTTATCTTGATTTGTGTCACGAGAAACTTGAAAAGTGCGTGAAGAAGTTTGTTGAGCTCGATGGGAACGAGACGGTGCAGCAAGCCTTCGTTGAGTGGTTACAAGGCTTGATTCAAGAAACTCAAATCACCAAAGAAAACAAGGCATGGATGTCGAGCAAGTGGGTGGGCAGGGGTGACGAATGCTCCTTCTATGTCGCGGTGTCGCGTTGGTGGGCTGACAAGTTGAAGTATGATGAGCTTGAGGATGTGCTAAGGCAGTTCCTATCGGAGTTAATGTCAAAGGCTGTTGAGATCATGAAGGAGTTCATGCTAGGAGATTTCTTCCCGGAAACAAGAAGTCGACGAACTATGAGCTTCTGCTAAACAAGTACATCAACACGAGGCTTCAAGAGAATCAGTTTGAAACGGCAAAGGATAGCTTCTTCCTTACAGGAAAGTCTGCCCTTCATCTCAGCCAGAGCAACTTCGAGACCAGAATCTTGAGAGAAGCTCAGCTTCAGGCAATCAAGGCTTATCTCAAGCGCCATGAGAAAGACGCTAACCGATTGAAAATTGACGCCTACAAGAGAAAGCTTCAAGAAGGGGCTTCGACGCTGTGCACTGATTTTGTTGACGCCTGCAAGAGCTTGCTCTGGAGGAAAGCAGAGTTCGCGTACAAGATCTTTGCCAACCGGTTGACGACGATCAACAAGAGCCTCAATCCGAAGTTTTCCCTTGTCATCGCTTGTTACGACTTCGCCGACTACGTGCTGGAGGAGTCAGAGAAGACCCGACCCTTCGAGGGCAAAAGCGGTGTTGATGACGTGGCAGCCATCTTGTCTCGGATCAAGAAATGCATCCCTCAGCAGAGCACTGACCTCTACGTCGAGGTGGTGAACAAGGAGGTGGCAGAGTCGATCACGAGGAAGAGGCTGCACAGGGAGCTTGACAGCTTGCAGCGCGAGCACGGGGATCTGCTGCTGGGACCGAGCTTGAAGCCTCACAACATGAGACACATGAAGCGAGACGAGTGGAAAACAAGCGAGGTCAGCCTTCCTCTCAACATCGACCCGAGTCAGGTGGAGTCGCTGCTTCACACGCTTGACAAGATGAGGCTCAAGATCTGGCCGAGCACGGAGGAAGTCAAGCCAGGAGCCAACGAGAGGATGTGCCTGTTTAAGGCCATCGCACTCAACAGGTGGGATGCGGAGCAGAACCTGAAGGAGATGATGGCGCAGCTGAGAATCGCCTTCTGCTTGCAGCTGAAGCGATGCAACGAGACAGCTCAAGACCGAGCGACTTTCGCCGAGCGATACAGCCACGTCATCCCCCCCGGCACAGACTGGAAGAGGGACTGGAAGTCCTACCTCAACAATGCGGAGAGGGAGGATTGGCCGGGAGACTTACTGTGCCTGGCCGTGATCTCGGAGCGGTTGTTTCCTCAGCCTCTCAACGCCGTCGTGTGGGGCTCGGGCATGTCGCAGCCGATGCAGATCAACGAGGAGAAGAATTTCTACTGCTATGCCATCCTTTCAGAGACAGACAACTGGTACGACTTCAGGATAGTGAGATCGAAGAGCAGAATTGTGGAGGAGGAGGAGGCTCTAGCAAGTGAGCGCAGTCTCAGGATGCGAGTCCGGTCAGTGGTCATGTTAGTGACTTACAAGATGCTTGACGAGATTGGGGGAAAGTTCGAAGAGCTTTGCGATAGAGCGATGGGCTGCAAGGTCAAGATCTACGTCCCCAAACCTGTTTTCGACAAGATCACGGGGACGTCGAAGCTCTCGAAAGGCATGAACAAGATTGAGCGTTACATCGCCTGCCAGATCCACAACCCCATGTTCATGCTCGAGTCCAGGGACGATGCTCGTGCGATGCAAGGCCTCGATAACAACAAGATGGACCAGATTGTCGTTTGCGCCAAGTCTCTGCAGAACAAGAAGTCGAACCTTGTTGTGGTCGTGGCTCTAGAGAAGGAGGCTGCCTATATGCAGTGCATGCAGCTGGGGATACCGGTCTTCACTCCTGGGTTTGGGACACCAGTCGAGCAAAGCTTTCCGGCTGCTGGTATGATGGATATACTGGAGAAGTTGGCGACGAGGAGGCACAAGGACCCCGCGTCGTTTTTTGAGGAGGAGTGGAGGAAAAAGCGTGGGATTGTCCAGACAGAACCGTAGAGTGTGTGAAAGGCTTGAAACTCTTATCACTGAATGATCAAATAAAACTTATGATAAGTCAGTGAGGAGTACGTTCTTGGAATGGCATGATCGAAATTTCGCATGAACTTCGGAACTGAGCTCAAACCGAGACTCTACTTTACTGAGCGCCGAGCCTCGGAGCCTGAAAGGTTTGTTGCGGCCGTTTCATGATCGGATCGGCTCGGGTCCGTCAGCCTCGCAGCCGGCGGGTCCCGGGGACTCGGGAGGGCGTCCGGCGGGGGCCCCCAGGCTTTGACGTTGGCTTTCAAACTTGAGTCACTCGCCGCCGCTGAGCACTGCGGCATATGGCATTACGATCAGTGCCCTCGGATCCGATCTTCCTCTGTGGTTGCGGAAGTTCAAAGTCCCCTACGTTCCAATCATCGCCGCGGCACCCCGAGTCTTGCGTGTGACTGATTTGAGTAGAGCTCGGAAGAGCAGGTCCGGAAGTCCGTACGGTAACCCGGGCCGGACTCCGGTCCCGGTCCGAGTCTGACACTGAGTCAATCGTTACAAGCAGTAACCAACGTAACCGACCTTCCAACGGCAAGTGAACCATGAAATGCACTGGTGTACGAGGAAGTTCAGTCAAGATTTGGACTCTTCGTTGAGGGGGTAGGGGTGATATGTAGAAAAAGAGGGGGTAGTAAGTCATACCTTCCCCATACACCGGTGTCAGTTCCAAGATATAGAGGGGGTAGGGGGTGGCACGGAAATAGAACGCTGCTCGTAATGGTAAGCCATTGTGGAGGAACATTGAACGAGGCAGAAGAGGAGGAGGAGGAGGAGGAGGAGGAGAAGGACGACGACGACGAGGAGGAGGAGGAGAAAGATAGAGATGAGAAGAGGATTTAAAGACAGATGAGGAAAGGGAGTATGTGTTGGAATGTGCGATTAAGAGCATGAGAAGGGGATGATAGATTTCTATGGGAAGCTGGTGGGATGGTTGGAAGGTTTGACAGAATATAGAGCCAGAATCCAGATCTTGTATAGAAGTCAAACAGCTATCAAATATTGTTGCTCTCGTGTGTGCCCTGGAGAGATCTGTTCGCGGTCAACCAATGGCCAATAGTATGCAGGATGGGAATATGATTCTTGAAGTGATATTCCATGGTTTCTATTCAAGAGGAAGGTTTCATCCATAAAGGGGTAGAGTCTTTGTATGCCGAGGAGTTACGGGTCGCCTCTGTGAAATGTCTCACGGCAGAAGCTGTAGTGGGTACTGAGCAAGTCCCGTTTATGTTTGTATCAAGGCTTAGGCATATTTGCTTGGAACGAATTCCCACAAGTCGAATGCGATGGTAGAGTTGCAAGATGTGAACTTGACAGTGATGCTCTGTGAACATGACTGACGCTCCTCCTGTGCGGCTGACTGTTGCTTGCAGTTCGCGCTCTTCTCTCAGTTGTTCGAGACCAGCAGGACCACTCAACAGCTCGACTCGTGGGAGCAGGTGAGGTCCTCAGGGCGGTGTGACGTTGCTCATGCTCTCTGTGCTGTGCAGGTCTCCTCGGGCTTCGTGGACTACACTCTCGCTCCTGCCTACCCTGATAGTTACCTCCCTACCCCAGCTTACAAGGGAGTCACGGTGGAATGCTCCGGCTACTGCCAGTAGATAGCGCTGATGCTTGAATAAATTTCGGCAAGAACATGGTTAGGAGGGAGGAGGGAAATGGGAGGAGGGGGGAGAGGGGAAGGAGGAGAGAGGAGAGATGAAGAGCGGGAGATGTAATGGCATTGGATGTACGTATTGAGGGGAAAAGGATAGCGAGAAAATTTCACTGCAAAGGAGATCAAAGCAGAGAAGAGATCGGAGATCCTTGGGTAGCAGCAGTAGAGGAGGGGGAGGAGGAGGAGCTGGAGCTACACGAGTTTGAGAGTCAGCCGCGGGTTTCCGCTCTTATGATGCTCGTCGATCGAGTCGATGGCCACACGAATGACTTGCCCGACGTGAAGGACCATGCCCCGAGGAAACTGAAGGGAGATCAGAAGTTGGACGGGATAGACAACAAGACGAAAACAAGATCACGGCGATGATGATGGTGAAGATTGTAGACATAAGATAAAGATGACGACCACGACCACGACCACGACCACGACCACGACCACGACCACGATGGAGATGATGATGATGATGATGATGATGATGATGATGATGATGATGATGATGATGATGATGATGATGATGATGGAGATGATGATGATGATGATGATGATGATCATGAGATGAAGATGATCACAGAGACGATGATGCAAACGATCACGACGAGAGATAAAGACGAGACCAAGTCAACATCCAGCACAACAAAGATGCAGAGCATGCAGTGAGAGGTTCTCGAAACCTTGGAGGAATGGAGCAGCCCGTCCCTCCCTACCCCGATGTCAACGAAGGCTCCGAACGCCACCACGTTCCTCACTATCCCCTGCGCATGCTAGTTGACGCTGTTGGACCAGGAGGAGGGATACAAATCTTACCTCGACCTCCTCACCAACCTTGACGTCACTGATCTTCCTGCTACCAGCCTTCTTCTCCGACCCCTTGCCTGTTGTAGCCAGTTACAGCTCCCCAACTTGAGCTGGGGATCACCTGAGGCTGTGATGAATGTGGGAGGAGGAATACCCAGCAGCTTGATACGAGGGTCCTGCCCTGCTCCTCCTCGTCAGCCCTGAGGCTACTGAGGAAGTGGACTGACCTGGAAACCGAAGAAACTCCAGGATATCTTTCAGCGTCTGCTCTCCGACCTCGAACTTGCCCGCCAGCTCACTGAGCGACTTGGCGTCGAGTTCAGGAATGTTCACCTCTTCCCCCTCCTCCCTTCCCTCCTTCTCCTTCTCCTCCGCCTTCTTCCCCTTCCTCTTCGTCGCCCCGGCCAGGTCCACCCCGAGGTGCTTGATGACTCCCTTGGCAGCTCGGTAGCTCTCCGGATGCACCGACGTGCTGTCGAGCATCTCGGAGCTCCGGTAGACCCGCAAGAAGCCGGCCGCCTGTTCGAAGGTTTTCTTCCCCACCCCCTTCACTTGCAGGAGGTCAGCCCGGGAGGCAAACGCGCCCTCCTGCTCCCGATGCGCCACGATACTCTCGGCCATCTTCGCTCCTATCCCCGCCACGTACTGCCGGCCCAGTGAGC
>NW_005434655.1:106522-107898 GCF_000315625.1 Guillardia theta CCMP2712 | reverse complement strand
GTTTCAGTTGTTCTCTGATGCTCCTCTCCTTCCTCCAGCAAGAGATCGAGAGCGTGCTCCGATGCCTGAACAAAGGCGAAGGAACGGAAACATTCGTAGCAGGAAGGACGGACAAAGGGGTACATGCTTCCGGTCAAGTGGTGAGATGTTGATAGATACTATGATGATGATGATGAGGATGAGGATGAGGATGAGGATGAGGATGAGGATGAGGATGAGGATGAGGATGAGGATGATGACTATAATGCGGATGGTGATGATGATCACGAAGATGGCGAGGAAGAGGAAGAGGATTATGGTAGTTGTGGTGGTGGTGGTGGTTGTGATAATGATAATGAAAGAGCAGATGGTAATGGAACTTATCATGTTCTACAGATCCATTTTCAACTTCCTAACTGGTTCCATGGAGCAAAGGCGCTGCACGGAGCGATGAATTCGACGCTACCGCCCGACATTTCAATCACTTCTATCGAAGAGGTAGGAGAGAATGATCATGGGTAGAGGAGGAAGATGAGGACAGGACTGTATGAGCAGAAGAGAGAAGGGAGGAGAGAGGAGAGAGGAGAGAGGAGAGGAGAGGACGGGGGCAACAGTAACAACGAGGAGCAGGGGCAAAAGAGAGAAGGAGGGGAGGAGGAGAAGAGGAGAGGATCAGGAGGAGGAGATAAGATGGCTCGGATTGATCTCGTGGCAGGTCAGTCCGGACTTTCATGCTCGTCATTCTGCTCGCTTTCGGAGGTATGAGTACACTATCTTCAACCACGACCATCGCTCCGCCCTCGTCCGCAACAGGTGGACCCTGCTCCTGCTCCTCCCTCTCGTCCTCCTTCTCCTTCTCCTTCTCCTGTGCAACATTTGCTGCTCTTCTCTTCGTTCCTCTCTTCTCTGCTTCCAACGTCTCTTACCTCCCTTGATCGTTTCTTCCTACCACGTGCTCCCTTGCCTCTGCCTCTTCCACTTGCTGACAGCCCCAGTGCTTGGCATGTCCCGGAGCCACTGGACGAGGACGCGATGCAGGAGGCTGCGAATTTTCTCATAGGCGAGCATGACTTTGTGTCCTTCGGCGCTCCCCCGGAAAAGTGAGCAAGAGGAAGGGGGTGGGGAAGTGGAGGGAAGAGGAAGGAAGGAGGGAGGGGAGGAAAGGGGAGGGGAGGAGAGGAGAGAAGAAGAGGAGATGGTAGAAGAGGAGAAGGAGGAGGAGGAGGAGGAGGAGGAGGGGAGGAGGAGGAGGGGAGAAGCAGCTGAACAGGGAGCAGGAGAGGTCATTGCGTCCGCACAGTTCTTGACATCAAGGTTCGGAGAGTCTCTCCATGTCTCATCGTCGTGGATGTGAAAGGTGTTTCCTTCCTCTACCACATGGTAGGAAACCTCCCTCC
>NW_005434655.1:68621-105622 GCF_000315625.1 Guillardia theta CCMP2712 | reverse complement strand
CCTGGCAGAGCACATGATTGTCGTTCATCAGCTCTCCGACCCTCTTCCAGTCTCCTTCCTCCAGCTTGCTCTCGCCCTCCTCCACCAGCTTCAGGTAGCGCTGGAGCAGCGCATCAAACCACTGCGGCTCCTCCTCTTTCTTCTTCCTCACGTCCCCAACCACCTTTGACGTGCTCGCAGTAATCCCCGTGCTCGCGTACACGATCTCCACCTTCACTTTGAGGGTCTTGGGCAGGAAGGTAGACCCCTCCTCAGTCCTCTGGAACTTGAGGATACCACCGTAGGTCGCCGCAGTGTTGTCGATACCCGAGGGGGTACCGTGGTATCCCTTCTCTCCCTCATATCCTGCCTGGTTGATCTCCTCCTCTGTCAACTTCTTTCCCTGTGCGTGTGCAACCGCGCGGGCAAGGGCGACACAGGCAGCAGCAGAGGCACCGATGCCGGATACGGCAGTCAGGTCTCCTCCAAAGACGATGTCAACTTGTTGCTTGCTAGTGTCTACTCCCAGGTGAGAGAGGACGAGGCCCACAGCCTGATCGTGCTCCTCCTTCTTCTCGTCCTTGTACCCAGGGACAGCAGGACGGTTGTCCTGCTGATTCACGCCGCTTCCACCCTCCGTGAGCGTGACGCTGCAGTCGGTAAAGTCCGAGACGGCAGCCACAAGTGCTGGGACCTTGTAGACGACGAAGTGCTCGCCGAAGAGGATCAGCTTGCCGTATCCGCGATGTGATGACATAGCGCTTGTTCCTGCGCAACACCGACAGACGTCAGCCCCGGTCGCCACGCGTCCCTCGTGCTCAGCCTCAGTAGACTCTGATGAGGTCATTCAGCACATGATCATTTCTACATGTCTGTCCTCGTCACTGAGCACCTGTCCTTTCATTGATACACTTCTATGCGACCTAACTTTGACCTGCCGCCTAGTGGCGGACTTCTATCCTGCCATATCGTTGCTCAGTCAATTCCTCCTCCTGTTCGAGCCCGCCTATTTCTTCCCTCCCGCTGCCTGCTGCCTGCTGCCTGCTGCCTGCTGCCTGCTGCCTGCTGCCTGCTGCCTGCTTCCTGCTTCCTGCTGCCTGCTTCCTGCTTCCTGCTTCCTGCTTCCTGCTTCCTGCTGTTCCTCCTCCCATTCTCTCCGCTTCCCCCCTTCTCCCCTCCTCGCTTCCTCGCCCGCTTGTCCCCCGCCCTTTTATATGTCTTGTATCACCACCCCTTCAAATCAGGGTCTTAGTAGGGGTACATGTTGGTGTTCCACGGGTGGTCTTTGAACACAAATCGAGCCTGCCTCAGGGGCTACACGTCCGTGTGAACAAACCGGCGGCTCCTCTCAGAAAGCATCCGGGCTGCACCATGCCAGCCAGCCAGCTGGAAGAAATTCTTATTTTGACTATAGATGGAACAATCCCGAGATTCGGCGCTTGTGAGTACCCTGAATACCCTCAAATTACCAGTAAATCGAAGGGTACAATAATTGCTCCGTGTCTATAGTCAAGTAGAGATAGATCGAAGAATGGATGGTTCAGGGGTGGGTGGTAATGAAGGAGTCGTTACGGGAGATGGTGGGGTGGGGTGGTTGGATTCGAGAATCTCATCTCGAGCGTATCTTGTGCCCCAACGGGGTGTGTTACGTACCGCATAGCTTGTACTGGGGTAGGGTAGTATGCACTGAGGGCTTTACAAAGGGGGTACAATATAGGAATATAAGGGGTAGGGGTAGATGACTGTGGGGTAGCACACATGGAGATGTGAAATTCCATCGGTAACGATGGGTGGGGGTGGTAGAAACCAGGGGTGGATGCAGTGAAACCGGGGGAGTCTATTTTTCTGTAAGGGGGTTCGAAGGAAGATTGCGGCTTGTGGCGAAAATGGCAAGGGAATGGGAATGGCGAAACGATGCGGACGGGGACGAAGGGATGATGCAGGTGGTGATGCCGATAGAGCAGAATGTGAAGAGTAAGGATGTAGAGTTCAAGCTTACACCAACCAGGATGACCTTAGGGCTCAAGGGAGAAGCACCAGCTTTGGATGACGAGTTTTGGGGGGGGTTGAAAGTTATAGTAGAGGAGAGCGGATGGCAGATTGAGCGCGACGACAAGATGGGAAGGAGCATCATCGTATCTCTCAAGAAAGCTAAGTCGTGGGAAGAATGGGCATACCTTCTCAAGAGCATGGACACTCCTGCCGATACAACCGTTACTCAACGATGCTTCTTTGATGTCACCATCGGAGGAGAGCCGGCAGGAAGAATCGTTATGGGATTGTACGGACAGCAAGTTCCGAAGACTGTGAATAATTTTAAGTGCTTGTGTACTGGTACAGCGATGACAGTGCTGGTCTGCACCTGTGGATTCTGACTATATGTTTCACTCCAGGAGAGAGTGGTGTAGGCAAGAGCGGGAAGCAACTGCACTACAAGGGCTCTACCTTCCATCGCGTCATCCCCAAGTTCATGTGTCAGGTGGATCTCTCTTCCTCTTCCCCTACGATTTGGTTGGACTCACGAGATCTGGCTGTAGGGAGGAGACTTCACCAATCACGATGGGACAGGTGAGTCGCTGCGTGTCAGGATCGTTCGTGGTTTGATCGTGTATGCAGGAGGAGAGTCGATCTACGGCGAGAAGTTCAACGACGAAAACTTCAAGATCAAGCACAGCAAGCATGGCTTGCTCTCCATGGCCAATGCAGGGAAGAACACCAACGGGTCGCAGTTCTTCATCACCACTGCTCCAGCCAGTCATCTTGATGAAAAACATGTTGTGTTCGGGGAGGTACTTGAGGGATATGACGTCGTCAAGAAGATCGAAGCGGTATCTTTCTCCGCCACCTCCTCCATCACTTGCGTTTGACCTGAATTGGCAGGTTGGAGACTCTTCGGGCAAACCCAGCAAGGAAATTGTGATCCAAGATTGTGGTATCATTGACTGAGTGTTCATTTTGTTTTCTACATCATGAGGAGATAAATGAATACATATGAAATTGAGGGAACAAGCGTTGTCACGCAGACGAATCCATGGGTCCAAATCATGAGAAAGTTGAAGCAACAAAACTCGGCCAGTTTACTGATCGAAAGCACAACCGCTGATGGATTAGGGAAGCTGCATTCACAACGATTTCACATGAACATCATTGCCGGGCTTTCAATCGCCTCCTGCAATCAGACATCACTATAGGCGAGAACTCACATCCTACACCCTCACCTTGAAGATTGAGCAAAGCTTCTCCGCAAGCGCTCCATCCACCACTCGCCCATCGTGGGTCAGGCTGACCTTCATGACATTCTTGGTCTTCAGTCCTATTGCAACTTTGTCACCGGGAGGTGGAACACAGCCTTGTCTTCACCTCCTTTCTCAGATGGCACAAGCTTCGGTGTGGTGCTCCCAACGGCAAAAATAGTGGACTGAGGCAGACAATGAGGGATTCACCATGAGAATCATTGTGAGCACCTGAGGAGGATTCAACACAGCGATGAACTCTGTGATGTCATACATCCCCAGATTCGACACCTGAGGGAGGAGTCAGAAGAATGCTTGATGAGACGAGCCGTGGCTCACAGAAGTGCATCCTCCGGTGAACTCTTCGGGCATGAGCTTGTTCCCCCGGGCCCTCGCCTGCAGCCAACAACGATCACTGAACAGCAATTGAACTCCACTTGCTGGAATTCACCGCCATGTCCTTGGCTTCAGCAGAGACCTGCGGAGCCGTGAGTTTCCATAGCAAGGATGGGGCAGTTGATCTCGACCTTCAATATCGGCTTCTTGTCTGCATCTCGGATGACTGGGGTGATGAGCCCAGCTGGAGTGGCAGCTGAGAAGGAGTCAGAAGGTCTTCACCATCGAAATAGAGGCTTTACACACCAGCAAAAGAAACATCGACGCTCTGGTTGAACTTGATGCTGTCTTCAGTCCAATACCTGTTCCCATTTCTGTCGGGCGGAGAAAAGGACCAAGAAAGCAGACTTACGCGTTAGCCTCGGGGACGCTTCTCAGGGCGCTCGCAACAGCTTTGATCACGAAATCGTTGACAGAAACCTGCACATGCATCAACAAAACCCTAACAACTGCTCCTCTGCCCCTACTTTCGAGCCATTCTTGTCATTAAATTTCTTGCGCAGCTCCAGCAAGTTGTCCATCTCCACCTCCACCGTCCTGCATGAATACTTCACAATCCTTGTTCTTGCTCCACACTCGACCGCCTACATGTACGAGTGTGGAAGGTTGAGCTTGGATTCGAGCAGCCTCTTTGCAATGATCTTTCGCATCTGTGTACCGTTAGATAATCTCACAAACCTCGCAGCCAAGTCACATGCCTGAGACACTGGGACATCCTCATGCGTTCTGTGCGTTTTGAATACAAGGCTGCGCCGAACAGGAGTGGAATCTACAGGTTTCTCCTCCTTCACGGCAGCTTCAGCCGCTGGTGCAGGCTTCGAGGGAGAGGGTGCTGCTTGAGGGGTAGGGGATGGAGGAGGGGGAGCCGCTGGCTGAGCACTCCTCAAAGGCGCTAGGGAGGAGTATGGAACAAGTCCCAAGGCAGCAAGAACATCAGCCTGAAAGTACAGCAAGACATCAGAAATTTATCCTGTGAAGCATAAGGAGTCGACCTTGGTAATGATCGGATGGCCAGCAGGGGAGCGGGATGCAGCCTTCGAGGACAGCTCATTGATTGAGAGTGAGGGGTTGTTCTTGAGCAGAAACCCAGCTGCAGGTGAGATCACCACCCCTGGTGGGGCAGCAACCGCGGAGAAAAGTCGGCATGGAAGTTGCCCGACCACTTTTTTGCGCCACATCACCTGCACGTGAAACCAGATCAGAAGGATTGCAAGTATCAGGTGTTCTAGCAAATAGCCAGCATGTGCTGTTACAGTTTTCAACTTCACTCTTCACATAAATGCTGACAATGTAAGCAGATTTGATGGATTCTTAGAGAGTATGACAGGGATCTCGGGCTGCAATCTCGTTTTCTCATGCGAATTCTCCGTAACCAAATTAATACCACTATCGTTATTTCATTTCCATTTCCTTCTTATCCCGTAAAATCGACATCTGCAGTTGTTCTCCACTTCCAGAACTTCTCGTGTCTGCTTTCTGCAAACCTCGCTCGATCAATGATTCTATTTTCATTGTACCTGCTGCTCCTGTATCTACACGTGTATCTACATGTAAACCTGCATGTATACCTGCATCGCCTGCTCCTGCCTTCCTCCCTCTCATCCTTGTCCCCATATTTTCCTCTCCTCACATTCCCTCTCTCGCTACTGCCTTGCGACATATCACATACTACCCCCACAAATACACCACCCCATCACCCTACCTACCCACCAGTGATATTCATCTCAAATTTCCTAATTGTACCCCATAGAAATACCTTTAGAATTAGGGGTACTAAGAACACTTACCCTACCTTGAAGTTCTAGAGTACCCCTGCTTTCCATGTACGACTACACCCCTACCCATGGTTTATCACTCAAGCACACTTACCCCTCGAATAACAGCCTAAAGAGGGGGTAGACAATGGACACAGCTTGCGCCTCATCCCCTCACACTGCCGACCGCGCCGGACGGTCCGCCGGTGGCGGATTCCGAGTTCTGGTCTGGTCGCCGGACTAGGCTGGCCCGGGCTGCCGGGCTGCCGGGCCGTGATCGGAGGCTGATTGATGAGTGCGGCATGGCGCGGCCCGGCCTAGGCCCGTCACTGAGTCACAACCCACGGCGGGCCGGGCCGCGGCGCCGCGTGCGCAGGATCCGCCGCACTGACTCGGGACTCGTCGGAGTCGGAGCCTCGGCGGAGCCCGCCAGTGAGGTGCCAATCACGGGTCAGATGACTGGTGATCATTTTTCTGAAATTTATTGAAAACTGACAGTAACTGTAAACACTGAAAGATGTCAAATAGCAGTCTGGGCAAAATAACTAGTACATTAAAAAAATATTGATAGCAGCAACAAAAATTGTGCCGGCCGCCACAGTTCAACAAACGCCGTCAACCGTTGAACCGTGACCGTACGCCGGTCACCGGGTTCGACTCTCGCCGTCTGACGGTAACTGTTGGTCAGAAAACGGCCGCTGATTGAGATTTAAAGTAATGAAGAATCCTTGATGAGGAATCCTTGTCTCCTCATTGCAGTTCACACGTGAAATTCAGTCCCGGAGATGATCAAATCCTTCGACTGTTTAAGCCTTGCCGGCCTCGATCTTGCTGCTCTGCTGTGCTGCCTGCGCGTGCTCCAGCACGTACGGATTCGTCTCGTCTACCTTCAGCCCTGACAGCGTGTGGTTCACGTCCCGATGGCATGCCTCGTCCGCTCGCACCGCCAGCATCAAGTCTCTCATGGTCGCCTCCGGCTTGAGGTGCCAGTAGTCGATGGCGATCTGAGGGGCGGCCTGCGTCTTCCAGTGTCCCAGGCGCCCGTCGTCGATCGCGTTGATGATGTCCGTGTAGGTCTTCACCGCCTCCTCCTCGAGGTACCCCACGAACCGATGGCAGAACCGCGGGCTCACCAGGTAGCACAGGAAGAAGACGTTCATGAACACTCCCTGCGTCCCTACGACCGCTGCGCGGAAGAGAGGCCCCGGCCTGCGGAGCTTGACAAACGTCAGCAAGTGCATGCGCTCGTTCTCCGCCTCCTCCAGCAGCGTGTGGATCCACCCGTGATCACGGTCCATGATGCGCAGGGAGCGCAGGTGACGAAGCATGCCCGCCGTCATGCCGGGCACTCCCGCGACGGTCTCGAGGAAGCAGATGCGGTTGATGACCTTGCCCTCCGTGAGGTTGCCGAAGCGATACCCAGAGAAAGTGTCGAAAGACCACCGCGCTGCCTTCACCGCAGCAAGCGCCACACGGTCGACCATGTCCTCGGGTTTCTTGTGGGTCTTCTTGATGCTGTTGACCTCCTCCTCGGTCCAGACGGAGTGCTGCATGGGGTTGGCCCAGACCTCCTTGTCGGACACGGCCACCTTGGAGACGCCGAGGGGATGGACGTTGGTAGAGGTCTTGAAGTGGACCATGTCATGGACGATGGTGGGGTCTTCCCTGGGGGGACCTCCACGGGCGGAGGCGAGGAGGCGCTTGAAGGCGAGGGTGTTGATAGCGGAGGCAGAGGAGGAGGAGGCGACAAGAGAGCGGATGGGGAGGGCGGAGAGCCTCGTCGCAGAACGAAGGAGGGGGAGCATGGTCGAGTGAAGCGTTGGTTTTCTTTCTCGCAACTTTTACTTGCTCCGACAGGGGGGCGGGGGGACTAGGAGCATCATGGGTGGGTCCTTTTTGCACCGGTGTATTTCTCTGCCATATCCTCAGGCTAGTACCGGGTACTTTGTAGTATGCTGACCGAGATTAGGGTATCTCAGCCAAGAGAGCTTGGGATTTTTTTTTGGGATAAAGCCGGTCATGAAGTACCCCTGCTCTACCCCCTCAAAGTACCGGTGATGTGAAACCCTCCCGTCCAAGGGAAATAACACCCGTGGTGCATAAATACTTATCCAAGTTTTATTGTAGGGGTGATCAATACCACCGGTGTATCCTTAGACCCCTCAAATATCAAACAACTTTCCTCGATTCCCATGGTGGGTAGGACAAATGACCCCACCGTAATCGGGCTGACAGCTACACACCCTTGCCTTGCTGACCTCCACCCATCCTGGATTTGCTACCCAAGTATTTGAAGTAAAAAGGTAGGTAGGGGTATACCCCCTTGCCCTCAGGACGCAAGGAACGGACGCGAAACGTATCTGGTCAGTGACAATCACGTTACTATCACCGGTACCTTTCTGCTGTTTCGAATGGGTAGGGGTTACCACCCTGAGATTTCTCAGTGTTTGGGACTTCGGGGACGAGAACCCGACCTGGTGGTAGGAAATCCTGCGAAAACATTAGGGTAGGGTCAGAGACATAGGAGGGGTAGTGGGTAGGGTAGTGCTCGTGCAGTCGATCATAGCAGGTCACTGACAGGGATGCTGTATGAGTCAAAGAATCCTTGTTCAGGGGTAGGGTTCTCCGAAGTGGGTGGGGGTCATCAAATTTGTTATAGGACCAGTCATTATTCCAAATTGTGACGGAAATTCAAATGCTAGATTTTAGTTTTCGGGGGTATGTATCGATGGGGGTGGGTAAGCTTTTGTGGGGGTCTCCGAGTTGGACATGGAAAGTGCCTGTTTGGCTTTCCCATTGGGGGTGGTGTAATGAAGGGTAGGGTTCCCTATGTATTTAAAGGGTGGGGGTCAATGAGGTGGGTATCAGTGCCCTGACTCATTCCAATGTGAATGATGGAATAAAGGGGGTAGGGGTTATCAAAATAGGGTAGTGAAATTGATAAAGTATGGAGCAAAGGGTACATGTAGTGGGACTGGAAAATTGGATGGGTGGGGGTCGGGAAGTCGGTGTATTTATAACCCCTCCGACAACGTTTGTCTCACTGATAGAACATGCTCCCCCTCCTTCGTTCTGCGACGAGGCTCTCCGCCCTCCCCATCCGCTCTCTTGTCGCCTCCTCCTCCTCTGCCTCCGCTATCAACACCCTCGCCTTCAAGCGCCTCCTCGCCTCCGCCCGTGGAGGTCCCCCCAGGGAAGACCCCACCATCGTCCATGACATGGTCCACTTCAAGACCTCTACCAACGTCCATCCCCTCGGCGTCTCCAAGGTGGCCGTGTCCGACAAGGAGGTCTGGGCCAACCCCATGCAGCACTCCGTCTGGACCGAGGAGGAGGTCAACAGCATCAAGAAGACCCACAAGAAACCCGAGGACATGGTCGACCGTGTGGCGCTTGCTGCGGTGAAGGCAGCGCGGTGGTCTTTCGACACTTTCTCTGGGTATCGCTTCGGCAACCTCACGGAGGGCAAGGTCATCAACCGCATCTGCTTCCTCGAGACCGTCGCGGGAGTGCCCGGCATGACGGCGGGCATGCTTCGTCACCTGCGCTCCCTGCGCATCATGGACCGTGATCACGGGTGGATCCACACGCTGCTGGAGGAGGCGGAGAACGAGCGCATGCACTTGCTGACGTTTGTCAAGCTCCGCAGGCCGGGGCCTCTCTTCCGCGCAGCGGTCGTAGGGACGCAGGGAGTGTTCATGAACGTCTTCTTCCTGTGCTACCTGGTGAGCCCGCGGTTCTGCCATCGGTTCGTGGGGTACCTCGAGGAGGAGGCGGTGAAGACCTACACGGACATCATCAACGCGATCGACGACGGGCGCCTGGGACACTGGAAGACGCAGGCCGCCCCTCAGATCGCCATCGACTACTGGCACCTCAAGCCGGAGGCGACCATGAGAGACTTGATGCTGGCGGTGCGAGCGGACGAGGCATGCCATCGGGACGTGAACCACACGCTGTCAGGGCTGAAGGTAGACGAGACGAATCCGTACGTGCTGGAGCACGCGCAGGCAGCACAGCAGAGCAGCAAGATCGAGGCCGGCAAGGCTTAATTTTGCTACCTCCCGGCAGCCTGGTCGCGTAAGTGTCACAGTGAGTGAGGTCTGTGTGGTCTCAGTCGCAGTGTGCGGCACGATGTTGCCAATGGTGCACAAGGTTTGTTGAGATTTCATTCAGAATGAGTCGCTGTAATTCCTAGCTTGATGAATGTAAATAGCAAGTACTGAATAAAAGATCATTCCAGTGAATACTGTCGGATCGGACGGTCACGGCGCCGCTCGCCGCACTGCAGTTTCGCCTGCCCGGAGTCGGCGGGGATGCTACATTATCTCCGACATGGGCGTGAAGTTGTTTAAAGTTGATCGGGAAACCGTAACATAGAGAATTTTCCCTAGGCTTTAGACGTTCATCGGCGACAACCGAAGTTCTGGGTCCGATGAGCCGGGCCCGGCCGCTTGCCAGTGCCCAGGGCCGCCAGTTCCAAGTTCGGACCGGGACCCGGCGAAGTTTTTGGATGACCTGAGTTCGGTCGCAAGTTTGTGGAAGACATGGCGGGGCTCTTGGTGGTTCTTGACGAGGTGACGAGAGGCGATGGCGGGAAGGAGAGGCTGTTGTCATGTTGAGAGGGAGGCACATGCAGAGAAGTCTGGAGGGAGAGGAAGGAGAGGAGGAGAGGAGGAGAGGAGGAGAGGAGGAGAGGAGGAGAGGAAGATGGGGTGGTAAGGAACTAGGGTGAGTACTTGGGACATGAAACGTTCTTTTTTCCTTACAGGGGATCATAGCGATCTTCAGCAACGCCCCAGAAAGAGTCATGATGGGAATGTGTGTATGCAGGAGGTGATCTATGACTAAGAAATCCTCTATCGTGCTGGTCAGATCACTCCTTCCTGCTTGGCAGGTTTCACCGAGTGTTGCAGCACGTGAAAGAGATTCGGATCGACATCCCCAAGTTTGTGTGGGTGCTGGACAGCAAGTTCGGGTCCCAGCCAACAAGCAACAGCAGACTCCTCGCCAAACTTTTCGATCAGGATGGGAGGACGTTGAACGTTGGAGTCAAAGAACCTGTAAGCATGTCCAACCCCTCCCCTCAGCCCTCCCCTCCTCTCCTCCTCTGCCTTTGTGTGCACAGCTCATGCTCTGTCCCAGTGCAGCATTGCGCTCCTGCTCGTGCAACTTGCTGGACACCTGGACAAGATCAGGGTAGCAAGACTGAACGGTATGAGCACCTATCGCAAGAACGAGCTCCCTAGAGGGTACCCCAGCGAGATGGGATTGTCGAGGCGTAGAGGGAACAAAGGAGCAGAGGAGTCGCGATACGTCGACATGCTTGAGAGAAAGGGTGTGGAGTACAGGGAAGGAACCTCGTGGGATACCAGCCTCCTCCTCACTGTGAGTTCACCGTGCATGCTTTTCGTTTGATCTCAGTGCTCGATTGCAGTTTTTGGACCACAGCCATGAGCTGAGAGAGATTTACCTCTCCAGGAATGCTGCAATCATGAGCCGTCAGGATTTTGAGAATTTCTGCCTCCTCCTCCGACGCTGGCTCGTGCGAAAAAGCTGCGCTGAGCCTGGCCCGCTTCCTCATGCCCTGCATCGCCAAAGAAGTGTGTCTAACTTGCAAGTCCTCGACCTGTCCGACAACAGACTGGGAAGTGCCAGCATGTCCGACTTTGCACAGGCGATCATGGATGCATCCAAAGTGCAACCTTTGGCTCTGACCCAGCTGATGTTGAGAGGTGAGTAGGACATGCACGATGGGGAAGATGGGGAGAAGGGGGGGAGGAATTGAATTGAAAATGAGAGATCTCTAGGAAACAAGTGTGGAGATGCGGGAGCGATTTCTCTTTTGCCTGCACTCGAGGTTTTGCCCTGTTGGAAGGAAAGATGGAAGAGCTGAGAACTGTTCACTGAAGTTGCTTCCCTTGCTCGAGATCTTGGATCTTCGTCTCAACAGGTCCATCCTCCCCCTTCCCCTTTCTTCTTCTCCACTTGGCCTCCTTCCTTCCTTCCTTTCCCGCTTCCCCTTACTCTCTCCCTTCCTCTTCTTCTCGTATAAGTTCAAAGTTAAGTCAATGTTTCCTACATGCATGTTTCCTACTTGCCGTCTTGTTCATTTTCTTCTTACCCATGTGCGTATAGTTTTCAAACTATTTCTTTGTTCTCGCCCCGTCCTACTTCTTTCTTCCTCCCACTCTCCTTTTGCTCCATACAGATTGACGTTATTGCCAAAGATTGCGCTACGAGACCGGCAGCCTGATACTAGAGCATCTCTCCGGTTGCCATAACTTGAAGGTCAAGACCTTTTCCTGCTGATCAAAAGCTCACAAGCCCAACAGGAAGTGAACGGTATCCCTTTTTCTCTTCCACCAGGGACCCCGACAGTCACCTTGAAGCATGCTGAACTAGCAGAAGCTGCTATCCTTGACATGTTGCTTGCAACCCGCTGGAATATGCGAGTAGGGGAGGTGGAGGCGGTGGACCTACAGACATGTCACCTGGATGCGAACGGGCACGAAACCTTTCTTGCTCTCTTCGAAAGAACTACAGATATTACATCTCTCTCTCTCTCATCTCAACTCCCTCCTCATATCAGCAGCGACTGTGAAGATCCTGGTCTGTCTATCTCAGAGATTCTTTCGATGCCATCGTTGAAGCATCTCCGCAAACTGAGCATTGTAAGTTTGCGGCTCGGAGTTGCCGGAGCAGAGGCACTTTCCAAAGGCATTTCGAGGTGAGCGAGAGCAAGAAGCAGATCACAGCAGAGCAGAGGAGGGGATGGAGACAATAAAAAACAAAACAATCTTTTCCATCATGACATTCTGAAAGTGCATGCAGGTTGTCATTGCTGGAAGAATTGGATTTGTCAGACAATCAGATTGCTGATGGTATCGTGTTTATCACGGCGTCTCTTTTTTCCGCGAAGCTCTACGGAATCAAGTCGTTGACTCTTTCAGATAACAATTTGGGTTGCTACGAAATGTCTATGATTCGATTATTGTTGTCGGAAATTACAGCTTCACTTACGGTGACGACAAAACTTTTCGTACATTGATATCTTTTGAGCATCTTTGTCTTTCAGGCTTTAGATCTTTCTTCCAATTACCTCCTCGATCGAGATTGCTTCGAGACTCTGTCGAGTTGCTTTCTGAAGAAGAGCGATCATTGTTCACAACCTGTCACAATCATCGCAACAGCACTTCAAAGGCTGAACGTCTCACATCAGAGAAGTGATAGCGACTATAATAGCACGTCTGAGCCACTTGAAACTTTCCCGCTCAGCCACTTTCATCCTCTCTGTTGCGATGGGAACCTGTCCTCTTTATCGCTGCATGGGTGGAATCTGGATGACATCGCGTTGTTGGGATTGAGATGTGCAAGATCGTCAGGAGGTTCTGTGGGTGGAGATCAATCTGGAGCAGCTCGAGGGGTGTATGAAGATTTGGATATCCACTGTGAGGCAGGTGAGAAACTTTAGTCGTTGTGAACGGCGGCCAAGTGGTTGAGACTTCAGTGAACGAGCAGGGGACTTTGACAAGGTCGGTCGTATGCTCAGCCAGGAAATGCGTGTGAGGCACCTCAGAATAACAGGAGATGCTCTTCCGACGTCAAAGTCATGTTTGTGAGTGAATCGCTCCGTGCACCCTCGTATGTTTTCCTCATTTCTTAGCTCGTCCTCTTCAGGTTTCTTCCTGGTCTCGCTGTTGCTCTCCTGAGGCCACAAAGTTGTCCTCTACTCACACTTCATCTCAATGGGATCCAGCTGGGAGCGGCAGGATACGCGATGCTGCTCAAGAGCCTCGAAGAAGAAGAGCGATTGTGTGTTCAACACTCCGATGTAGACACAGGAAGATGCTCGTCGTCGTCATCAACCTCTCCCTCATCTTCTTGCACGGCTGTTGGATACTCTTTGAAGGAGCTCAACTTGAGCAATACTTGTATCGACAAGAGGTGCGCTAAAGTGGTCGCAGAAATCATCCAGAGGTTCTCGTTTCTCGAGGAACTGATTCTCACAGGTAATGACAGTGCTGTTTTATTCCCTTCTACTCTCATCATCACTTGCTCATGTTTGCTTGCTTCACCCATCTTAACATTCCATAATCCTATCGCTCCCTTCACGCGTTATCTCCTCTCACCTCGTCCTCCAGACAACAAGTTCGGGTGCGTCGGAGCCTTTGATATTCTGCAAGCCGCCAAGTCGCTGGAGCGATTGGAGCTTGTAGACATGAGAGGGAGTGTCAGCGAGGACGATAGCACGTGGGATTCACGACTCGTTCCTCTTTTTCCCTCCAGCTGACATTCGGGAGCAGGTGGAAGTTGCGGTCAACGACTTCATGTCGCATCTTGTATTCTACAATGGACCATCGTCTCTAAGAGACGCTCTGGATCCATGATTCTCTATCCTCCGCCCTCTCCCCCCACTCCCTCTCCCTGCTTTTCCTCCCCGCCCCATTATTCTTCTAAGGAACTCTCGATCTTGCCGACCATCTCCTCTCGTTGTCCGCGTGCATCTTTGTCCAGTCTGCATGCAGCTGGACTTGAGCTGACGCCGAGGAGTGCTCTGTATCCGGAGACTGCAGCCCATCGAGCACCTTCCTGGACGAAGTTCGCTGCCTGGCCGTCTCGTCCACCTGCATCATCAGCAGGTTGAACTGGAAGGTGTCATCTTCAGAGGCCGCGTGCTTGCTGCACCCTCCGAAGATGTACAGGGCCGCAGACTCCCCGTGCATGATGCAAGAATGGCCCCACCTCCCAGCAGGGGCCTCACCTGGGCCATGGGCGAACTTCCAGGAGGATCCAAAGAGGTTGTAAAGGAAGACGTCGTTGAAGAACTGATCACCTGCCCCTCCGAACACGATCATCGTATCCATCCCCTGCACCACCGCGCTGTGGCCCCACCGGGGGGAGGGGAGGATGCCGGTCGTCTGCACGAAAGTCCAAGTCATCGTCTCCATGTCGAAATCGTACATGTCGTTGAAGTTGGCGGAGCCGTTCTGCCCTCCGAAGATGAACATGCGGTTGTTGCGGTCCAGCGCGCAGGTCGAGTGGAAGGCGCGGGGGGCCGGGGGGGCGCCATGCTGAGGAGGCAGCGACCACCGTCCCGTCCTGCAGTCGAAGAGGAAGAGGTCGTTGAAGAAGCCTGCTCCTGCTCCACCGAAGAGGATCGCCACCTCTTCCTGCGACGTCTGTGTCATGGTGTGGCCGTGCCTTGGCGAGGGACGGACGTCGCCGCTCTGGAAGAGGATGCTCCAACGCATCTCCAACACGTTGAGCTCGTAGCAGTCGTTGAGGTTGCCCTGCTTCCCTGTCCCCCCGAACACAATGACCTTCACCTGGTCCGACAGCAGGGCTGTGTGGTAGGAGCGAGCCGGTGGCTTCGTGCCGAAGCAATCGACCTTCTCCCAGCACAAGTCCACCAGGTTCAGTTTCATCATGGCGTTGCAGTACTTGCTGCCTCTCCCCGATGACCCTCCGATCAGCAGCGCGTACGCTGAGTTGACCAGCGTCAGCGTGTGGCCCCTCCTTGCGCTGGGCTTCACCGCCTCCTCGCCCTCCTCTGCCGTGCCAGCAGCCCTCGTCACCTTCATCTGCAGCTTCTTCCATGCCGCGTGTGCGTTGTAGAGCATCTCTGACATGTTCTTCATCCTGTCGTTCTTGTTCTTCCCACCTGCCAGGTTCTCTGCGCTCTCCATCCCCTCTTGTATCATCATCGCCTTCTTCAACATCCCGAACTCGCTCATGGCCAGTCGCAGCCGTCGAGCTTTCCTTGTCACGATGTGAGCGTCATCCTGGTCGATGTAGGGCAGGTCGGTAAACTTTTCTTCAGCTCCATGTTCACGATCCTCCTCGTCCTCCATCGCGACTTCTTCCTCTTGATCGCATCCTCCACATCCGCGTAAGGGTTCTTCCGTGATTCTTGCCACTGTGACGTCTGCATGAACTCGATCGCGCTCTGTTCGGCGAGCAAGGAGGGGAAGGGACGGACAGGAGCAGAGGCCTTGAGCCTCTCCATCCTGTTCTTTGCGAATGCCATGTACTCATTCAGCACCGAGGGTCGTTGAATCTTCCCTTGTCCTCCACTCCCAGCATCCCCCGCATCCTGCTGCCTCCTCAGTCTCAGGATCGGACCAGAGGACCTCTGCAGACTCTCAGATCGAGTGAGAGGGAGAGGAGGAGGAGCTTGTCTCTTGATCAGGAACTTCTCCTCCTCCATGTTCCACCTCTTGCTGAGGCTATCCAGCATCCGCCGCTCCTCCCTCCGCAGCATTGTTCCCCCAACTGACCGGTCTTACCACCCCACCCTCACAATGTACTCATACCACCCCGGTCCCTGTCACTACTGGTAGCCATGGAATAAATTCCTCGACTCATACCGCACTGTGACAGGCAGCAGCGGGGGCAGCAGCGCCGGGGGGCGGCAATGGCAGAGATCCGACCGTCATAGCAGCGACATGGCTGATCCACCAGGAGCATCAAGCTCACTGGCCGCCGGGCAACTGCCGCCTGGCAGGTGAAGAGCACGAGGAAAGTTGTTGAGGCCAATTTCTGATCAGGGGAAAGTTTGTACTGCAAACAATAACAAGAAATGAGCTGAGTAAGGGGTTAGTGTCGAGGTCCTCATCATGCGCGAGCCCTGTCCAAGGCAACGAAGCGAAGCAACCAAGGAGCACGGCAGCTATCGACATAAGCAATATGTCGGGAGGACGTTTCGACGCCCATCGCGATGCTAAAAGATTACAACTGGGCAGGACGGAGAGGAGGGGGATCAGGCAGCGACGTCCTGAAGGATCTTGAGCTTCCGTTCACAGTCTTTGAGGCCCAGCCTGCGAGACGCCATCTCTTGTTGGACCTTACTCACGTCCTGCAGCCGCTCCTTGAGTTTCTTCCTCACCTCTGCCAACCTCCCTCGGAGGTGCTTCATGTAGCTCGCTGTCTCCGCCGGGCTCTCGCAGACCCTCCGTGACTCAGACGAGCCAAGAGCACTGGCCTCCGGGCCCGCACCCTCCGCTCGGGCCCTCTGAGCCCACCTCACTGCGCTCGGTTCCCACTCCTGCCCGCCAGACCTTTGGCGAGCCCGCTCCAGGAGCTCGAGCTGCTCGCTCCTCTTCTTACGGGCCTCGCACTTCTGGAGAGAGACGGAGATCTCCCGCGACTGACCGCGCAGGCCATGGATCGTCCTGATGAGCGCGCGGGTCTGCGAGGAGAAGGAGTCTAGATCGTTCTTCAGCTCGGTGAAGCTCGAGCTAGTGCGCATGCTCACGCACTCCCTGAATGCTTGCTTGTAACTGCACGACTTCTTGCCCACGAAGCCAAACATCATCTCTTGTATCGAGCCCGTGTCCCCGTCCCACGGCCGTTGCGTCGCCGTGAGCTCCTTCCTGTACCCGTCGCAGCTCACGGCACATGACTTCCCTCGGATCTCCATGACGAGGGTGAGGGAGGGGATCGCGATCTTTACCAGCGCGTACCCAGAGTCCCAGCAGACCTCCGTCTCTCCGAAGAGAACGTCGAAGCTCGACATGAGGTAGTGCCGGAACAGCACAGCCTGGTGAAGCTCGCATCTGCGTTGCAGCTCCTTGCATGATGCACTGAGCCGTCCGTACGCCCTCGCATCGGCGTGTCGCATGATGACCACTATGAGATCTTCTTGAATGTCCAGCAGCCCGCAGGAGCCCTCGTCTTCAACATGCTCGCCCTGATCCGGAGCAATCGCACAGGCCGCTCTAACCCTTTTACAGCTTGAGCTGAGCGCAGACAACAAACTAGATGAATCCATTTGACCTATTGTATCAGAGCATACACCGTTCGTGTTTCGCGCTGTTCTTTCTGCATGAACATTAACCTGAAGAAAAACTCAATTCGTTTTCCCATGGAGCATCCCCATTACAGGTAAACGTGTTATCTAGATTCAGACAAACAGCCTTTTCGGTATTCATTTTCCTCACTACTATCTCTGGCACAAAATCGCCTCTTGCTCATAACATGATTTCAAACTATCTCTTCCATTGTTGAGAACTCAGCACATCCAGAATCGCATTCCACGTGACATACTTTCTCCACCCAACATATCCTACCAAATCATCATCGGACCATCTGTGATCGGGCAACACCTCTCATCAACGCTCCAGGAACCAAGTCTTACATTACAGTCTCCAAGGTGCCTCTTCTAGCATCACAACACCTCTCGTCGCTCTCCCTCTCTCCTCAACATGACAATATTGTTATCCTACCCCATCCCAACATCGTCTTTGCATTTCACCGCGACCTCTACGGTATCTATCAATTTCCTATGACCTCGTACGAAAAATCTCTATCAGCTGATATTTTTCCTAGTACACTTCTGATACATGCTGAAGTCCTAGGTGACCATAGATTTGATACCTATTTTCATACAAAATGCTAAGACCTCTGGGTTGGCATGTCATCATACTAATTGTATTTTAAGATTTTGTTTTTAGAGTTGATTTTCTGAACATTGTACACATCGTATTACCAGAGAGAGAACTTAAAACTAAATACTTTTTAAAAATGATTTAATAAAAAAACAGGCAAAACCCCTTGTAACTGTCAATAACGTTTCTACGTACCAGGCCAGCTCCAGTGCGGTCCGGTCCCGCTGACGGACCGTACTACTGAGTCAGGGCATTCGCTGCCTCCTTCGTTTCCTAGTATTTTATTGAGGCGGGTTTGTAGGGTTTATCCTCCGCCTCCTTTGTTTACTCCGGTTTGCCCCTTCTTTTTCAGTCAATAAAAAGAGTCAGGGCCGGGGCGGCGGCCCATGAGATAGTCCTGAGACTATCTCAGGTTGGAAATCAGCGAGTCAAGTTGTCATATCGGATCACTGTGGCCACGGGCACGCGCTTCAAGTTGGGTGCCCGATACTATCATATGACGCCCATTCAAGTTTCATTGATTCGATCAAAGACCGTACATCTACTAGTCACTTGCCATGATAGTCGGCTGATCATCATCATCCGAGTGATACTCGGAGCTACTGAGTGATCACCCCGGCCCTGCCAACTGAGCCTCCGGGGAGTCATTGCGGCCCGGCTACCCGATCAGATGCTCTCGTCAGCTCTTAGCTGATCCATTGGAGTTTGATGGAGATGGTGCCCTTGTCGTCATTGCTCTGCTCAAAGACTCTCAGCTGCTTCGGAGTTCAGAGAGGAACGAGGGCCTCAGGTACCTCGCTGTGATGCCGAGCGCTCTCTGGCCTTGAGGTGACAGTCAGTCATGGAGAAGGAGAGGAACGACTCCGGGAGGAGGAGGAGGAGAAGGAGGAGGAGAAGGAGGAGGAGAAGGATGCCGGGACGAGGACGAGTAGGACGAGGATCGGCTACCATGGAAAGGAAATGCAGTGCATGTGCGAACGCCCATCCATCAGTCTCGCCAGCGGGATCTGAGGCCGACAGTGGACAGGTCACGCAAGAAGCAGAAGATGAAGGAGGAGGGAGGAGGGAGGAGGGAGGAGGGAGGAGGGAGGAGGGAGGAGGGAGGAGGGAGGAGGGAGGAGGGAGGAGGGAGGAGGGGGGAGGAGGGAGGAGGGAGGAGGGAGGAAAACGTTGAGAGGAAGGGGGAAGTAGGAGGTGCGGACGGGAGGACGCGCGCAGGACCTCCAAGGATGCGATCCTCTCGCCATTGAGGAACCTCGGAAAGTCCCGATCCCACACCTGGACAACTGCTGAGATCGCTACAACAGTCTGGATGCCCCCCTACCTCCACGCAAAGGACGTGGAAGGGAGCAGCGACGTTGCACCAGATCCCCTCGTAGTCCACCTGCCAGGTCCACTTTCACCTCTTCCGACATGGGCAGCAAGGGCAGGTACCGAGCCCGAGACCAGGGTAATCTCCATCCTCTGATTCCAGACTGGGTCTGAGCCGTCCCGTCAGGTCACAAGCTTCATGGTCAGCCAAGACTCGCCTCTCGCCTTCCAGCACGTCGCTGACTCCACGGGTCTTGATGTCCAGCTGTGGAAGGAGGAGAGGCAATTGCGGAGGGCCGAAAGGGGGGGGGGGGGGGAGGAAAGGCGCAGGAGGAGCAGGAGCAGGAGCAGGAGCAGGAGCAGGAGCAGGAGCAGGAGCAGGAGCAGGAGCAGGAGGAGCAAGAGAAGGAGCATTGAGGGGGGATTGAAGTCGTCAGGCGATGAGGAGTAGTAATCAGGGAGTTGAAAATCATTTACCATGAGTCACGGAGCAGCTGCTGTCGTTCCTCCTCGTCTTGTGGGAACTGATTCTTCAACGCCTCCCCCCAATTCCTTCAGCTGGAAGAGCAGGACAGCTCGGGGAACGCTCACCTTCAGCAGCCCACTCCTCCCTACTCCTCCCTCGTCCAGAGGATATTCGTTCCTCAGGGTGAGCTGAAAGACGCAGGAAGGCAGTTCAGAGGAATGCCCACGAAACTTGACAGAGGAGGGGAGAACACAGTGAAGTTTTGCTGGGAGGACCACGATGGGGAGCGGCGACGGACGAGAAGGAAACAGAAAGGGAGGAGGGCGGAGGAGAGGTGTGGTTGGGATGGAGAGGCAGGGAGGAGGGAGACGTACCTTGACATATGGATCAGCGTATCCTCCAAAGGCGGTGGAATCCATCCGAGGGAAGTTTTTACCCTGAGAGAGATGGTGAACAGGAGAAGGAGAGGAGAGAAGGGGGGGGGGGATTATTTACATCCAGCAGCTCCACCTCCAGGAAGCGAACTTCAAGATCTACCAGAAAGTAAGCTGCTTGATGCACCAGGCTGAGTGAGGAGATGTGAGAGGAGGAGCAGGAGAAGGAGCAGGAGAAGGAGAAGGAGAAGGAGCAGGAGAAGGAGCAGGAGAAGGAGCAGGAGGAAGACCTCTCCATCGTCGCTGGAGGACGAGGTATCGATTGAAGTCAGGCTCCTTCTCGAGTTGCGACAAGACAAACTTGCAGAAGGTTTGAGTTTCAACTTGCTCCAGCCAGCCAAGTCCTGACCTCCTCAGTGCACGGAGAATCTGGGAGCAGGGAGAGCTCTTGGATCTTCGACTCCATCATCTTCTTGGCTCTAGAGATGACCTGTGGAGGCAAGTCAGAGCTCCTCATGCTGACGTCTTGACCTGACCGTCTCATGCGCGAGGTCGAGGGCCTCGCCGATGCTTCTCTCCACTCTGATCACTGCCAGGCATCGCCTCACTCGAAGCTTCCCCGTCACTCTCGCCACCTCTCTTCAGGTCCTCCAGGTACTTTTCCGCCGCCTCCTTGTCCTGGCTGCTCTTCACGGGCTGCCGAGCTTCGATTGTTGCTGCGATCTGCACGAATGTCATAGTGGGGAGGAGACGGCAGCAAGGCCGAGACTTCAGGGGCAACGACTGCTTCAAACTACCAGCAGGTCAGTTCCTTCCAGCACCTCCCGCGCTTCACCTTGGAGGACGAGGCCGTGCTCAAGACCTGAGCAAAGGAAAAACCCTGGGGAGAAGGAGAATCAACAAGTTATCTTCGTCGGCAGACTGACTTGCCCAATACGACGGGTATGCGTTCTTCAAGCCTTCAAACTCTGACAGGACCCTTGAATCAAACCTTGCGCCAACGTCAAGCTCGTTGGATCCAGCTTAGCCCCACCTGTCGTCCTTGCTTGCCTTGTCAAGAGCGTTCTCAACAAAGGACTGAACTAGCAGCTGATCCTTGACCTCCTGCTCTCTAGGATTAGAGCAGTTCTCGCTCGATCTCTCCTAGCTCCAACACCTGCCTGCTACGAAGAACATACTCGATGGCCGTTTCCTGCAACAACGTCACCCCCGAACGTGTCAAAGAGATTCAAATCATTCAACCGATTTTTGCTGTCCCAACCAGATGACAACTTCTTCCTGCACAACTCGCGATCATCACTTTGGTAATCTCAACCCCAATTTCTCCTTTGACTGCCTCCTCCTCCTCCTCCTCCTCCTCCTCCTCCTCCTCCTCCCCTCCTCCCCTCCTACATCGTCTCCTCTTCCTCCCCACTTCTCCCTCACGAACCTTCGACATGCCATAGAAGCGAACGAGCATAGAGGATAACGCATATCTTATCAGCCAATGATTGCGAAGGGTGGAGAACGTGCTGGCAGACCAAGTCAATCACCTACGCTCTGCTCCTCTCCCCACCGATGGATTGTCACGTAACACCATCTTGCCCCGTAGAAGGGAGGAAACAGCCAGATGACGAGCAGAAGCTGAGGAAGACTCTTACAGCACGCTCTCGCCTCCAGCCTCCCGTCACCTTCACTTCATAGTAGACGGGCAGGCGGGACAGAAGAACCGAAGAGAATCTCTCCACCATTGAGAAGATGAAGTAGATCACCCAGAACGTCAGCCTGGCGACACAGGCGATGACTCGACAAGCAGCACGTCTCTCACCCACCATTGTCTGTCGTCGTCTCCGCCCTTGGTCTCGATGGCACGAATGGAGTTGAAGGATCCAACGACAAACACCTTGGCTCGACAGGGTTAACACAGTCCCCAGCAGCAGCTCACCTCACCAGGAAGTATCCGAGATATTCGCAGATCAGGCTGAAACCAGTTGCTTCGTTCACGCAGAAGACTTCAGAAGCTCCTTCCTCTCCGCACTGAATGTCACAAACAAGGCGTCAGGTCTCTTGGCCTAGCGATTCAATGACGATCGTCCTGCCTTGGGCAATTTCTTGACAGCCTCTGCCAGGGCACCCACGTTCTCGAACAGAACCATCTTGTACTTCTTCCACTGGAGGAGCATCAGTTGTGCGAGAGGCAGAGAGAGTCTCGGATCGCCTGCTTGTACCCGTCCTTGAGCTCGCACCTCGGCATCGGTACTGTTCAGGAGCAGCGTTCAGACAGCATGGAAGGAGTAAAGGAAGGCCGCACATCGAGCTTTGAGCTTGCACATGTGCGATGGTGTGCAACCTGATCCCATCTGCGATGATGCCGTCAGCGAGCAGCAGGAGCATGGGAGGAAGCATCATTCCTGATATTTGCACTGGATCTCCTCCCCAAACTCGTCGAGCTCGGGGCACGCTCCGATAGCCTGCACGTGTTGGCTAACACCTCTGAACGTCTCTCATCTGATGCGCGCTCTCTCACCTCACAGGGAAACTTGGAGCTCGTTGTGATGGACTTGATCAGCTGTACAGTATGACGACTGAGATAGGGGGGGGGGGGGGGGGGGCATCCAAACAATCTTAACCTTCTCACACATGTCCACACATCTGCGGAACTTGAAAGGACACAGGTCCTCGCAGAATCCTGAGGACAACTGGATCAACCTTGTTCACAGCACGTCCAACTCCTCTACCGTTGTCCTCCAGTGCCTCCTGCCACCCGGTACGTTTCAGCAACATATCATCCTCCTCATCCCACGCGATTGACCTTGGTATCGCCGAAGTCAAGGATGTGGTTGACTACCTCGTCGCAGAGGCTGCATCGAGCTTCTTTCCCGCGTCCTGCCATTGGAGACACCATCCCTCAGCCTCCTCCTGCACACTCTTCCAGCGCGAGGTTCACCGAGTATAGTCTGCCACAGAAGGGAAGTCATTCGTTTGTACCACTGGATGTCCGAGGCAAACTCGACGACCATGGCCACCACCATCTGCATCGTCACGATCATGTTGAAGCACGAAAACCATGGCGATCAGGAGATGAGAGATCGCTCTTTACCCATGGTGCGGGTATGGATGGCAGCACCGAGAATGCCCTAGATTGGATCAAACAACAAGGCAAGGACCGATAGCGTACTTATGAAGTCCGGACTGTATCGCCGACATCGCTGAAGAGAGCAAGTCAGCCATGACAACAAACATGGTCAATGACGGACTCTGAGCTGCCGCTAGAGAGGTCGAGGACGCCAGCTCTAACGCCCGGGCCGTCTGCAACCTGCAAACATAATCCATAGCAGTGAGCAGTGGCAAGGAGGGGGGGTGAGGAATCACCCCATGAGGAGCAGGAGAACGATCATCTCTCTTCCTGCTGTGGGCAAGTCAAGCATCAGGAGTCTCGAGACAGCATGGCGCGCCCTCTAGCGACCTGAAGTAGCCTTCCAAGTCGCCATCGCCATTGCGCAGCACCGGGCTCACTGGTTTCGGTCGGGGTCGTTTCTTTCAGCCCTCATACAGCACTTTGGCATGTACCCTCATACCTGCCCTCATACAGCCCGCTTGTTCCAGAATCAATGTCATAAAAATATTTAAATTGTATAAATTGGTACAATTGCAAAACTTGGTGGTATGATGAAAATAGTCAATTTTTGAGATGTACAACAGGGAAGTTTCTATATTGTTTTTGAAATGCAAGAGGGTGCAAAGAAATATAAATCGGTACAGAATAATTTCTAAAATATTTTATGATGACCAAATCTTATAACTGTGGTAGAGAGGGTATTTTACCGGTATTGGAGGGCAGCCTGGAGGATCCGAGGCACGTGCGGCATGCAGGGAGCGCGTGCGGGAGGAGGACGAGGAGCCGCCGCCTTGCTCGCGTGGGGGAGAGCCACAGCTGACAGCTTGCGAGGAACGGCCGTAGGAGGGCTAAGAGGAGCAGGCGGGTTGAGGAGGGGGGACTTGGGGCGAAGGGCAATGTCGGACTCGGGGCATGTGTCCTCGGTTACGTCAGTAGGGTTCAGGTTGAGCAGAAGCGGGAGGTTTTCAGGAGAGACCGACCCTCTCATGGAGCGATTCAATGCTTCCCTCCCCTATGACAAGCGCATGTGGAAGCAGGACCTGGAGGGCAGCATCGCGTACGCTGCTGCGCTGGGGAGGGCTGGGATCTTGAAAGATGACGAGGTGAAGAAGCTGCAGGAGGGGCTGAGGGCTGTCGGGAAGGAATGGGAGAGCGGGAAGTTCGAGGTGAAGGGAGGGGACGAAGATATCCACACGGCAAACGAGAGAAGGCTGACGGAAATCGTCGGCCCCGTGGGGGGCAAGTTGCACACAGGAAGGAGCAGGAACGACCAGGTGGTAACGGACGTTCGGCTGTGGCTGCGGGAGGAGGTGAGAGCGCTGATCTCCAACATGAAGAACCTCATCAGCGTCGCCACTGAGCGCGCAGAGAAGGAGATGGACCTGCTGCTGCCCGGCTACACCCACCTCCAGCGAGCTCAGCCTATCCGCTGGTCGCACTGGCTCCTGTGCTACGCATGGCAGTGGAAGAGGGACGTCGAGAGGCTGGAGGGGCTCCTCACTCGCGTTAACCTCCTCCCCTTGGGCGTCGGTGCTCTGTCCGGCCATCCGTTCGGGGTAGACCGCCATGCTCTTGCCAAGGACTTGGGGTTTGACGGCATCATTCCTAACAGTCTGGATGCGGTGAGACGACGTGGACTACTCTTGTACCCTTGCTAGTCATATTCTCTGCTATCACTCACTCTGAATCGATGTTTTCTTCCCTCTGAATCCATCTTCCTCTCACCTCCTCTTCCCTCCGCTACTACCTTCCTCGTCGTCCCTCCTCCTCCTTCTCGTTTCTTACCCAAGCTTCTCGTCCTTCCATCCATCGTTCTTCTCTATTTCTCTATTCTTTCTCGCGCTTGCATCTTGGCACTATCTCATGGCTGCTCAGGTTGGGGACCGAGATTTCATCCTGGAGTACTTGTTCGCCAGCAGCTTGATCATGGTCCACTTCAGCCGCTTCGCCGAGGACCTCATCCTCTACTCCTCCACCGAGTTCGGCTTCGTCTCGCTCGCCGACGCCTACAGCACGGGCTCCTCCCTCATGCCGCAGAAGAAGAATCCTGATGCTCTAGAGCTCCTGCGAGGCAAGTCGGGCAGGACCATCGGGCAGACCGTCGGGCTGCTGGTGACTGTCAAAGGGACGCCGTCGACGTACAACAAGGACCTGCAGGTAGAGGCGACGAGTCCTCGTTGCTGCTCTGACCCTTGGGCAGGAGGACAAGGAGCCCTTGTTTGACGCCGCCGACACCTTGGAGGCCTGCTCTCTCATTGCTAACGGAGTCCTGTCAACCCTGGTGACCAACAAGGACAAGATGCTCAAGGTATCCTTTTCCTCCCCCTCCCCTCCCTCCCTCCCTCCCTCCCTCCCTCCCTCCTCCCCCTCCAATCTGTCTTCAACTTCACCCCTGAATTGCCACGGCCCGCTCCGATGGATCGGAGATGGAGCTGCCAAAATTCACAACGGGGGAAGAGAATCGCTGGTTCGAAGCGGTCACTTCATAATTCAGTTGATGTTTCCGTCAAAACCCGAGCTATATGATCCCCTCCTTCACTTCCCTCCCCTTCCCTCCTTGTCCCCGCTATCCTCTCCTTTCCTGCTCTTCACCTCTACTCCCCTTGTCGTGGACCTCTTCACTCATGTTCCCTCGCCCACTCACTTGTGCATCAGGCTTTGGATCTCCCAATGCTCGCGACCGACCTGTCGGATCATCTTGTGCGCAAGGGAATTCCCTTCAGGGAGGCGCATCATGTCGCAGGGGCGGTAGTGAAGCTCGCAGAGGTGCCTCCTCCTCCTCCTCATCATCATCATCATCATCATCATCATCCCCGTCCTCCTCTTCGCTGACCAGCTCCTCCTCCAGGACCGTAAGTGCTCGCTCGATCAGCTCACGGTGGAGGACCTCAGAAAGATCCATCCATCCTTCGACGAGTCTGCCGCCAGGTACCCCAGCTGAGAGCCTTTTGAACTTACTGACCCCCCGCCAGCTCGGGCCCAGGTGGGATGTGGGACTACGAGGCAGCGGTGGAGCGACGGCAGACGGACGGAGGGACTTCGAGGCGAGCGGTGGGGAAGCAGATCGAGGAGCTCAAGGCCTGGTTGTCGCAGTGATGAGGTGAGAAACATCGAGGCAGCGAGCTGAGAAACGTGAGGGGAGGAGCTGGGAAAGCATGTCAAAAGCGAGGGACGTGACCACCCGTGCGCGTCTCTCGAAGACAAACATGCGATATCATCGCGTAGAGAGTGCAAGGGGCTCCAGTCTATGAGCCTCTTGTTAGTTTACATGCGCACACAGCCGCTCAATGCTCCTTCCTCTCCCTCTCCTCCCTCCCGCCCATCTGATAGATGTCGCTTCTTCGAATGCTGATGGCAATGCTGCAGGTGAAAGCTTTATTAAGTTAGTGAGTGATGTGAACCTAGTGAATGCTTATACCTGACCCGTTTGTTCACTCCTCCTCCTCTTCCTCCTCCTCCTCCTCCTCCTCCTCCTCCTCCTCCTCCTCCTCATGCTCTCTTACTCTCTTCCCCTTTGTCCTCTACCCTAGCCACTCCTCCAGCGCCTCGCGACCTCGTCTGCATCTCAGTATCCGAACTTCTCGTTCAAGGAAGTGCGCCCGTCGCCTGTATGGTCTCGTCACGGCGAGCGCAAGAGCAGGAGCATGCAGGACCAGTCTGTCCCATAGGAGGGACCCACGAGGCGTCTTCCTCCTCCACGTACTCCGGCATGCTCGACTTGGGCGGCTCAGCCATCTCCACCTACAGACAGTCTTGAGCTAGAGAGGAGACGGTCGAGCGCGACTACTACCGCCTGAGTCTCCTTCTTGTCTCCCTCCTTCGTCTTGGCTCGGTACCTGCGCCCACCCCGTCATTGCGCGACATTCAAGTACGGACAGGAAGAAGGGGAGGGGGGAGAAGGAGAATTATGTGGATGGAAGCGGGAAGTGAGAATGGAAAGGAGGCAGGAGAAGGGAGGAGAGGAAAGGGGAGGGGAGGGAGACCAGGAAGGGGAAGATGAAGAAAGAGGAGGAAGGGGAAAGGAAGTGGAAACGTACAGTCCTCCGCGCTGGAAGTCTACGAAGCTTGGGACCTGGAGAAGGGTAAGGGTCAGCAGAAGAGAGCAGGGCGGTTGAAGGAGAACCTCGGGGTTCTTGGTCGGCTCCTCGGCTTGCTGCTGCGGGCGAAGTTTCTTGGCAGGAGGGTCTTGAGCTTGAGGCTGCTCAGCCTCCTTTCTCTTCCCACCACTGCCGTTCTCCGTAGGCATCGCCGCGGCCTCCTCCCCGGAGGAGGGCGGGGCGTGAGGGGGCGGGGCTTCAGCAGTCTTGACATGAGAAGGAGGAGGAGGAGGAGGAGGTATTTTCTCCTCCTTGGCCTCTGCTGGAGCCTTTGCTGGGCTCTTCTTCTCTTCCTCGACCTTCTTCGCGCTGGAATCAACCGAGAGCGCGGGGACAGCAGCCGAGGGAGGGCGAGGAGCAGTGACGGTGGAAGATTTGAACTTGAATGCCTTCAAGAAAGTTTCAGCAGGAAAGAGGGAGAGAGGAGGCAGGGGAGGCGAAGGCAGGGGACGGGAGGAGGAGGAGGAGGAGGAGGAGGAAGAGAGGAGGAACAGCAGCAGAAGTAGCAGCAGGTCGAACAGCAGAAAGGAGTACCGAAGCTGCTGCCTTGAGGGGAGCGGAGATCGAGATGGCCGGAGTCAAGATCTTGACAAGCTTGTCTATCTTGACCGTCTCTGCCTCCAGCTCCTTGATCTTCCTGACCTTGCTCGCCCGCTCTGCCGCCTTCTGCTTCTTGTTCATGTCCTGCGAATGATCGTCATTGCCCGGCAAGTCTCTACAGGCTCCAGTGAGCACATGCAGGTAGGAGTCCAAACTGTCTTCTTCCTCCCCGGCCCCGTCGCCTTCTGCTTTCTCCGCGCGGCTCATCTCCTCCTACACCACGAGAGAAACGAACAGCGTGAGGGAAAGGAGGTAAAAACATGACGGAGAGAGCGAGAGAGGGAGAGGGAGAGGGAGGGAGGGAGGGAGGGAGGGAGGGAGGGAGGGAGGGAGGGAGGGAGGAAGATGGAGGAGGGGCGAGGTTTAGGGTAAAGGGGGAGGAGGGGGAGTTTGAGATCCTTGCCTTCAACTCCTTCAACTCCTTTTCGACGACGACTTTCCTCTCCTGCAAGGTCTAGAGGAAGGGAGTGAGTGAGTGGGGAGAGGAGAGATCAGAAAAACCTTGATGTTCTGAGGTTGCTCCTTGTTCGACAAGGATTTTTTCTTCAACTTCGTTCCTACCAGTTGACATCAGCAGCCCCCTCTCCTCCCCTCCCATCCCATCCCATCCCCTCTTCCTCCTCTCACTGTCGTAGAACTCATCGTCGTCCGAGTCCAAGTCTTCTTCGTCGCTCGAGTGCTTGGCATGGCGAGACGACTTCGTCTTGGAGGGATTTGAAATTCCTTTGAGTTGCCTCAAAAGCTCTGAAGAAAATTTCAGACTTCTCAGTCAAGACTGTTCAGCTCTGCAAATTCGAAAGACCTGAGAGGTTTTCTTCCATCGGCACCATGTCTTCTTCTATCTTCTTGATTCTTTCTTCTCCTCTTTGAATCGCATTCACCTGTTGGACAATATCATCATCGTCTCCATCATCATCATCATCATCATCATCATCATAATTATCATCATCTTCATCTTCATCTTCTTCATCATCATCTTCATCTTCTTCTTCATCATCATTTTCTTCTTCTTCTTGTTCTTGTTCATCATCATCATCATACGCATCTATCTGCTGTTTCAACCTGTCCCGCTGTCAGCTCATCGCCACCATCTTCTTTCTTTTTGATCTTCTTGATTTCGTCACGAATGTTGCTGATCTTCAGGAGTTTCTTCTCAAGTTTCTCAAGCACTTGCTCTTGTTTCTCTGTGAGCTGACCACTCTCCTTCAGCTGTCGCGCTTCTTCGATGACATCTGACGTCTCCTCCTCCTCCTCCTCCTCCGCATCATCCCCAAACCCCCTGGCAGAAACTCAATGTCATCTCAACTCTGTGCTGCTAACGTACCAAGATGCTCCTTCATCCTGCCGCTTGAACAGCGCGTGCGGTCCACCATCTTCAGTCAACTTAGGAAGCAACTTTGCCACTGGTTTCCTAGGAGGAGGAGGCTGTGAAGGTGCTTGTTCCTGCGGACGCTTCTTGTATCCCCACCCGCCTTCCACCGACTGCAGCAGAGTCAGAGCGCTATCGACTCTTCACTGCAAAACCTTGATGAGATGCTCAGGCCCATTGAAGATCAAGTGCCTACTTGACTAGCTCTCATGTCAGCTGACTGCAAAAAGATCCTCTGCATCGCACACACAAACTCACTTGTCCGAACTGCATCACGTCTCCTACCCCGATCTTGGCATACACCTGCGTCTTCAGCTGCTTCTTGTTGATCCTCGTCCCGTGAGTGCTCATGTCGTATATGAACGCTTCTCCATCTTCCTTGAGCTGGATCACAGCATGCTGTCGAGAGATGGAAGGGTGGTCCAGCACAACATCGCACACGTCTGCGTTCCTGCCGACCAGGAACGCGTCTTTGTTCTGCAAGTCGATCTTCTCAACAATGGTTCCGTTCTTCAGGACCTCGAGGAAGTAAGGAAACTTGTCTGCTGGTGGGACTCCCGCCCATGGCGGCTTCTCATAGCCCCCTGAACCTCCTGGTGCCTGTCCTGCTGCTGACTCCGAGGACGCTTCACCCTTCGGATGGGAGGGAGGTGGCGGCATGGCAAAGTGAGCTGTAGGGAGGGAGGGCTTCTTGAAGCCATCATCGTGATCCACGGTCTGGGTTGTGATGGGCTCCTGCCCTCCTCTCTCCCCTCCCGCTCCTTCTTCCCCTCCGTCTCCGCTCTCTCCTGCCATTTCCATCCTGGGTAAGTTGGGGGATGTGGGCTTTGGTATTTCACTTATTAGTATCATGTGACGCCTCAGTCACGCGCCGCGCCCGGCGCCGCGGGCCGCCGCCGGGACGGCGGCCCGGCGACTCCGAAGAGGAGGCCTTCCTAGCCGTCTTGCTAAGCCTGGTCCTCTCATGTCTGGATGCTTGCCGGGTTTCTGGCATCCTAGCATACAGAACGGTCTATCTCTCATATGCTCCTCACCCGGTGACCGTGCGGTGGCACTGAGCCTACGGTCCGGCGAACTTTGTGCCGCAGTGCAATGCCAGATTAAACTCGGTCTTGAGCAAAAACTGTCTTACTGCTGTACGGTAATTAAGGTCGTATGATATCTGGCATTACTTTGACACAGTACAAGTCCGAGTAACAGTAACAAACTTGTGCCACGGTGCTCCGTCACGCGCCGGGCGCGCCGGGCCCTCCGAGCCTGAGTTCAGACCGACGGCGGTCCGGAACTCCGGGACTCACAGGCTGTCCGAGCCCGGCTGACTCGGCGGCCGCCGGGAACTTTCAAGTTTATTCACCGTACCGTGCCACGGTTTTTTTACTCAAAAGTTAAGTTAAAAAAGCAGTTCGAGGACAATCGGTGGTCGCACAGCCTCAGGGCCGGCCAAACGGTCACGGCGAGAACTTTCCAGGTTCAGGCTGATGATTGTCCTTTTACTCAAAGTTAAGTTAAAAATCACTACTGAAAACTCACAACAAAAACTTCCCAACCTCATGCCCAGTTTTTTTTTTTCCGGTAAGTTGCCACCAGCCGTAACTTGAACTTAACTTTGAGTAGTAAAGACCGTGAGGGCCCAACCGTGCTGAAAGTGACGGGCAACTTCGGAAGTTTGACCTTCTAGGCTTGTTTCCGCCAGATGGTTGACCATCGTTGGTCAAAGTGTGGTCAAACTGGACTTGAGGTAGTCTAAGTGGTCAAACAGAAGTACTGTCTCGAAATCGATCCCTTTCGAGTATGCGAGTGCCAAACCCCAACGTTTCATCTGACATTTACACCGAGCGGTGCAGGGATCGTGTGGCTGCAATTCAAATGGGGGAGAAGGCACGTTCATTGTCGAGATCCAAGGATGAAGAGGGGGTGGTGAAGCGGGAGGTTAGCTTCCCCCCGAAAGGTAGGGTCTGAGCCTCGTCAAAAGGAGGGGTAGAGGTCACGATACCACTGGTCAAGTACCGTAGTACTGATTGGGAAGCAAAGATACAAGCTTGTTTAGAGGGGTGGGGCGGAAGGATAATAACAGTGAGCGTCGCCGCAAGCTGGACTTGCTCGCTGCTCCTTCATCCCTGCCAAGCTCGAGGTGACAGGAGACCATGGCTACCGATCTCGAGGACATCCAGAAGCCGGAATCGCTCGCTGCGATGGGCGGGAAGCTCCCCGTCATCCCCCTGAACCCCCGCGAGAAGCACACTCAGCCCATCGTAGACTTCAACCTGGAGGAGAACCTGCTCCAGTACGTGAGGCCCAGCCGATGGGTGGCCATCAATGTTGGAGACTTCCCACTGCTGAGATTCAACTGGGTCGTTTCCCTGTTAGCGTCAGTGATCCTGTGGGTGTTCATCATCGTAGTCTTGACGGCTCAAGACAACGCACAGGGAATCAACGTTGCTCTCCTTGAGTTCAACAACACGTGGCAACCTTGGATCACGCAGAACTTCACGTGGTTTTACATCTTCACACAAGATATTTGGTGCGTCTTCGTGGTGTACATCGCCTTCTCCAAGTACGGAAACATCAAGCTCGGGAAGGATGATGAGAAGCCCGCGTTCAGCGACTTCTCTTGGTTCGTCATGCTCTTTTGCAGTGGCATAGCCGTTGGCTTCTACTTCTATGGCGTGCGAGAGCCTCTTACTTATTACAGAGCTTCTTACTACAACGTCTTGTACAAGCCCGGGTGGTTGAACGACGACCAGCGAGCCCAGCAGGCGATCTTCATCACCCTCTACCATTGGGGCATCCACGCGTGGGCTTGCTACATCATCGTTGCGATGGTCCTCGGCTTTGTCGCCTTCCGATGGGATAGGCCGTTGACATGTGAGAACCTGTCGCACTTGTAGCGCTTTCATGTTATCCTGACAAGTTGTTTGTTGCAGTGCGTCAAGCTTTCTTCCCCCTCGTTGGGCATGTGATCGATGGCTTTGTTGGCGACATCATTGACTCTGTCGCCATGGCCTGTACCACCTTTGGTGTCTGCACCTCCCTTGGGTTTGGTGTCATGACGATGGTCCACGGCCTTCGGAGAATAGACTGCGGTGGAGGGATTGATTGCGTCAGCGACATTCCCACCAACGATGGCTCGCACACTGCCAGGGTTTGGCAAGGTAAGTTTGACATGCCGACAAGAACATTTGCTGGTGCATTGATGCTTTCAATAGTTGGAGCCATCTGGATCATCACCCTGATTGCGACAGTCTCGGTCGTCACGGGGCTCAACCACGGAATCAAGGCTCTCTCCCTGGTTGCCTTCGGTCTGGGCAACATGTTGCTCGTGATGCTCCTGTTGACCGACGACACCTGGTTCTTGTTGAACTCCTACGTGCAGTCTCTGGGTCACTACATCACTTACGTGATTCAAGTCGGGTTCGAGTGCGATACATGGCCTCAGCTCAACTTTGAGTTCAGAAACAACGGAGATAACAAGCTCTGGGACTCAGGCTCCAACAAGCTCTACGATACCGTGACCAAAGCCATCGGACGCCCTCTGACGGAACCCGACACTGCGTTTGGGTCACAAAGCTCCAATTGGATCGGATGGTGGACCATCTTCTACTGGGGCTGGTGGATCTCATGGGCCCCCTTTGTCGGCATGTTCGTTGCGACCATCTCGCGAGGCAGGACCTTGCGTCAGATCTTCATGGGAGCGATTGCAGCCCCTATCTTTTACAGCTTCTTCTTCTTAGTCGTCATGGGATCTCTCGGTATCAAGATGGAGAGGGTGGCCGAGCTTTCTCTTTTGGATCCAAAGACTACGAATTATGAGCAGATATGGAAGACGGGGATGGTCAACTGCACGGCGATGGGCTACAGTAAGTCTTGTTTCTGGACAGGTTGGTAAACGTTTGACATGCTTGCAGGCGATGGTCAGCCTCAGTCTGTTGCCGCCAGGAAGCTCGCTGAGGTTGGATACTATGCGCTTCCCTGCAGAAACCCCGACGATGTCTTTTTCGATGTTATGGAGCCGTATGGCAAAGGCATCGCAACGTATCTCAAGCTCATCTCCGTCATCGGCGTTGTCCTCTACTTCGTGACCTCGTCTGATTCAGGCTCTTACGTCGACGACATCCTCTCTGCAGGAGGTATGGCGCATCCTCCGGTCCTTCAGCGCGTCTACTGGGCCATCACAGAGGGAGCGTGCGCTACTGCCATCCTCTATGCGGGAGGATCGGATGCTCTCACAGCGCTGAGGGCCGTCTCCATCTGCTCTGGTCTCCCGCTCACCATCGCCATCTGCCTCATGTGCACGGCGTTGCTGAGAGCGTGCAAGTACGACATGATGGAAGAGGACATTCACTCGTCGACTCGCTTCATCGTCGGGCTCTTCGACTGGGCTGATGGCTTCCAACCAGCAGGCATCCCATCTGAGCTCGAGCCAGGGCTGCAGAGGCGGATCAGATCTCTCGTGATCTCTATCTTCGCTCCCTTCATCACCATCCACAAGGTCCACCACAAGTTCTACAACAACGTGGCGATCGTGCACACGGCTATCACAGGCATGCTCTTCATCACATGGATCGGTTGCATGATCGGAGAGGTCGGCACCACCAACGCTGCCTACGTGGGATGGACCATGTACATTTTCTTCGCCGCTCATCTGACCGCAACGAGGTTGCAAGCAAGGCTTGCTTACAAGGTCTACGGGTCAGCCTTCGAGGACTTCTTCGCCTGTCTCATCATGTACCCCTTTGTCATCTCTCAGCTCGACCTGCAGGTGGAGTCTCAGGTGGAGGTCCATGATGAGGATGCCCCTGCCCCGTACAGAGGCAAGCACGTCCCCGCCGACAAGCCTCACCGTGAAATGATGGACTACAATCATGTCATGGAGTTCCATGGCCCCGCAAAGCCTATTTCCTCACCCCAGGCGGTTTCTCCCCATTACTCGCCGTACTCGGGCCAGTACCCGTCCCAGTTTTCTTCCCGGCAACCCTCCCAGCAGGCTCCCTCGGGTGCGCCGGCGGTCCAGCTCCTCCCTCAGCCTGAGTTTCAGATGGGAGTGGCTCCTGAACAGTTTTCTATGGCGGTCGGCTCGGCTTAACGTATGAGATGTCCACTGATGACATCATGTACTAGTGCTTGTGTTATTATGTACTGTTTACAGTGATGGTCAACAGTACACTGATACTTGCAATTTATTCGTGCCCCTCTCACGCCTGTAACCTTCTCCCATAGCTTCCTGAGTTGATTCCTATACCACATCTCTCTCCCTGGCAGTCACGTTGACAACTCGGGAGCAGCCGCTGCCTCAGTCTAACTTCCTGCCTGCTCTGTCTGCTCTGCCCTCCTAGAACATTCTGCGGTTCACTCCGTACTTGTCATCTTCTCGACTCGCCTCGCCTCACTCCCCTTATCTCTCCTCTCTTCTTCTTATTCCTCGTGTTCGAGTCTCTTCTCATTTCACCGGTCACTTTTCCAGCCAGTCACCTGTCCCTATCCTTTCCTCGCTTGTCATTGAGCATCTGCCACATTGGTATGAGGCACTGGTAGACCTTTGCCACCTCTCAGGGCCTCCCAGGCACGCTATCGCGACCAACTGACGCGTCAGCCATCATGATGGCATATGCGAGAGAGCGGAAGGCCCAAGAGTTTTTGAGAGGAGCTATCAGACTCCGGAGAGTCACCGAGAGCCGGGTAGGAGCTAACGAGAGAGGGAGGAGCTACCAAAGACTTACTGGAAGGAAAGGACTCCGGGAGGTATCATGAAAGAGTCAGAGAAGGAGGAGCTAGCAGGAGGAGGAGGAGCTAGCAGGAGGAGGAGGAGCTAGCAGGAGGAGGAGGAGCTAGCAGGAGGAGGAGGAGGAGTATCTCAGTAAGGGAAAGGGGGGAGGAGCAATGAGATCTATAGCGAGTAAGAAGGTAGAAATGCTTCAAGCGCGTAGCATCGGAGGATCCCATAGCTGGCGAGCTACTTGATCCATCGCAACTACCTCAGCTCTCAGAAAGCCTGGCAAAATTTCGCCAGGACAGACTGAACGTTCCGAAAGCTGTGAGGTGCCTTCAAATGCACAGGCGAATGTGCCCGGTCGTATGAGCTTCAAAGGTCAACCCGACCAGGATGGCTTCAAACGTCGTGTGATGACTGTCACTGCGATGATGGGCACTCCAACACGCAAGCTGTTTGGAAACTGCAGAGACAAAGAAAACATTTATCGTGATGCCACGGATCAAGACCCATTGTTTGCAGGTGCCTTGAAGACGAATACGACCAGAAGCAAATGGCATGATAGCCGAGAAAGATGCAGAGAAACAAGATTCGGTCTCGATGTGCCATGAAGACGGTTGACAGTAGGGCTCGTGCTTCGTTTGATTTCGTAGCAGCCTTTGCCAATGTGATGAAGACATGAGCCTGATGGCTCGGTATTGCTCTGCCTCCAGTTCCTCTTCAGGTGAAGATGATGGGTCGGAAACCTGGTCGCTGTGATCTTCTCCTGAACCGCCTTCACCCTCCATGGGGAAGGGACATGGAGGAGGGTCCCGGAAACGTGCTAGGTATGATTCTGGACTACAGCTGGACCGCAGGCTGAGGGTCGCGGTCAACAGGAATGGAGCGAAAGACTGAGAATGGCTGAGAGAGATTTGGAATATCAGAGACTCAGAGTGATTGAAGCTGAGAGAGATTTGGAACATGAGGAAAAAAGAAAATGTGGGCCGAGACGGATTTAGCCGCGGAAAGAATGCAAACTCTCGTGTGGAAACAAAAACTCGAAAGCATGAAAACTTTCTGCATCGAGAAAGGTATTCAGATCCCGCCGCTCTACTTGTCACAAGCATTCTTCGATTTTCCAATTTTGAAAGTTCACTCACTGATCGCCGCGTGGCAAGGTGAGTAAAACATCCTCCGATCCGAAGTATGCTACTGTCTGGTTTCCGTACAGCGTTATATGAGGATGAGTCAAGTTTGTTGAAGTAGCCGGGTGTCCGATCTCTCCAGCCCGTTGCACAAATGCGTTCGCTAACAGTCTGAATCATTGTGACTCTCCTGATATCTCAAGTTTGTGATGCTATGATGACAAGGTTTCAGGTAGTAACCAGTAACTGTCCTAGTAGTGCGCCACTTGAACTCAGAGGCACTCGGTGAGGTAGTACCCCCCCGCAAGATGTAAAAAGGAGCTTGTCATTATTTGAGTTACAGAGAAGCTCCTGTTAGCTTGCATATACACGCTACGCTCTCTCCTCCCTGCCCCTGCGATGTTCCCGACTGCCTCGTCTGCTCCTTCCTCTCCTCCCAGACCTCCCCACACCTTCTCTTCCCCGGTGATCCCTCAGCCTCTCCATCGCCCCTCGCCCCGGGAGTGAGACAGGGCCGGTCGCGGCCTAAGTTGTACGGGAAGAGCCGGGCAGCGATCAGCAAGATGCTGAAGCTGGACAAGGTGAAGGCTCTTCTCGAGAGCACGTCGGGGCTAAGAGATCGGACGTACTGAGGATCAAGAGTAGGAAGCAAGATGATGGAGTAACATCTCCTGCCCGTGGCCGACATTAGGGTCCCCGTGACTCTGTGAGATCATGCGGCTCGCCGATGACTCGATGATGAGCGTCCGCCCGGCGGCATCATCATCCGATGATCGCCGGCGCCGGGATCCGATGATCCGGGCCCGGGGGCTGGCTGGACTCAGACAGGCTCAGTCACTCGTGCGCCGATCGGACAGTCCGATCACTTGAGTGAGTTGAACATTATTAGTCAAACTCATCAGGCAGAGGCTGAGGCGAACAAGATTATGGAGGACGGGGATACAAAAGGAAGGCTGGGAGGGCGAGAGTGATGGAGAGGAGAGGAGAGGAGAGGAGAGGAGAGGAGAGGAGAGGAGAGGAGAGGAGGAGGAGAGGAGGAAGGAGAGGAGAGGAGAGGAGAGGAGAGGAGAGGAGAGGAGAGGAGAGGAGAGGAGAGGAGAGG
>NW_005434655.1:67188-68521 GCF_000315625.1 Guillardia theta CCMP2712 | reverse complement strand
TTCGGTCCACGTCCTCCACACCCCGTCCCTCCCTCCCTCCCTCCCTCCCTCCCTCCCTCCCTCCCTCCCTCCCTCCCTCCCTCCCTCCCTCCCTCCCTCCCTCCCTCCGCCTCCTCTGCTTATGCTCTGTTTCCTTCCTTACCTCTCTCCCTCAACTTCTGATCGCCTCCTTTGTACTTCTGTTCTGTTATCGTCTCCTTCCGCTCTTCCTCTCTTTTCCTCTCCTCATCACCATGTATTGCTTTCCTTCTTTTCATCGCCTGCACCCTATTCAACAACGTGTTCTTCGTTGCTCCTCTATTGTTCTCACTCGACCATCCTTATATTCTCCCCCTTCCCCTCCTCTGCCTTCCTCCTCCTTCTCCTCCTCCTCCTTCTCCTCCTCCTAATTTTCCTCTCTGATCATTGCACACATTAGAACGTGTTATCGTCAGAAAACCGATCGAAACCTGTCTTCTGCTCATGTCTTTCTTTACAGTGAAGCCAGTTGCCCTGCCCGTCTTCTCCTCTCCTCCTGCCCCACGAATCTAAGAAATCAGCTCCTCCTCTTCCTCTTCCTCCTCCTCCTCCTCCCGCTCTCTGCCTGCAACCTGGCAGCTGTGGCTCCAGCACGAGACTCCTGTTCAGGATCTGTACGCTATGGATGGAGGACTTGGGAGATGGCAGTTGACGTTTGAAACAAAAACGATGTCAAAAGACTGTGATGTTCTAAGATCCTACACTGATCTTGCTCTCGCTCTTCTTCGATCCTCTCCTCCTCTGTACTTCTCTCCTCTTCCTTCCCGTCCTCTATGTCCTCCTCCTCTCCTCTCCTCTCCTCTCCTCCCGCACAATTTATAAAACATGAGGGGTAGATCGATCTTGGAGAAATTGCTTCTGTGTACGAGGGTGGGGGAAGAGGGGAGAAGGGAGGGAAGGAGGAGAGGAGCAACGAGAAGGAGTGAGAACTGAAAGTTGGAAGAGCTTGAAGAGTAGGTACGAAACTCAGCAAAAAATGTTGATGTGGAAGCAAGGAGAAAAGGAGAAGCAGGAGCAAGAGGAGAGAGCAGGGGCAGGGGCAGGGGCAGGAGCAGGAGCAGGAGGAGCAGGATAAAGAGGAGCAGGAGCAGCAGGAGCAGCAGGAGCAGGATAAAGAGGAGCAGGATAAAGAGGAGCAGGATAAAGAGGAGCAGGAGCAGGAGCAGGAGCAGCAGGATAAAGAGGAGCAGGATAAAAAGGAGCAGGAGCAGGAGCAGCAGGAGCAGGATAAAGAAAGAGGAGGAGCAAGAGAAGAGAGCAGGAAGAGCAGGAGGAGGAGCAGGTTAGATGAGGGGGGGGGGGGGGGGGGGGTCAA
>NW_005434655.1:34636-67088 GCF_000315625.1 Guillardia theta CCMP2712 | reverse complement strand
GAGGAGGAGGAGGATTCAGGGAGCAGCGGTTGCTTGGCACGGCTTTATGCGACAAATAGACTATCAGCACCCCAGTGCCCCCTCACTTTTCTTGCCTGACCCTCCTCGCCCCCAGCAGCTCCTCCTTGGCGCCTCCAGGAGGAGCCGTCCAAGGGTAGCAGCCCACTAGGGAAGATGGATGGAACGAAGCGGTTGACGTGGGGAGGCGACGCGTCCTGTCGAGGAGCCAGCATCTCAAACTTGTCGGCCAGGGATAGAGGAGGGCCTTGCAGCTTCATCCTCCTCTCCATGCAGTCCAGCTGGAACTTGTACTCGTTCCTCTCTTGCTTGATCCTCTCAAGATTCTCGATCAGGACGCTCTTGGGCAGATCATGGAGACTCTCAGGGTAGTGACGATTTGAAACTGATTCCTCCTCCTCCTCCTCCTCCTCCTCCTCCTCCTTCTTTCTCCCCTTCGACTTCCATCTGAAGAGATCGTCGCTTTTCCAGTCAGGGTCCTCCATCACCAGCACCATCTTGGTTGCCAGATGGACAACCATGTCCGCCCCGTCGGTGATTTTCTGAAGATCGCAGAGCTTCCTCGCGCAGAACATCTTGTACTGCCTGCTGATCATCTTCGAGAAGTTCTCAGCTGAGATCTCCCCCAGCTCGTTACAGTATCTCCCTTCAGCTGTGATGTAGTCAAAGTCATCTTTTCTCAGCTCGATCATCGGCTTCAGCCCCAGCGCCTTCAGCCCCTTGTGCACGTCGTCGAAGTTGACGCTCTCCTTGAGCTTGAAGTTGACGATGCTGAAAACTTTCTGCACCTGCGCCTGGAAGTGCTCTTCCGTGTCGTGCTTGGACAGGTACTTCATGAGAGGGTCCAGCACCCTCGAAGACACCTCGATCCCTTGCCGCTCCTTCTCCAGCTCCGCTTGCAGCTCCTTCCACTCCTCGACCTTGACGCATCTGATGAAGTTGTCGAGCAGGACGGCCACAACGACGTTGATGAGGATCCGCGACGAGAGGATGGAGTAGGCGGTGAAGAACGGCATGACCTACCAGCCGTACGTCAGTCGTTACAGCTTGGCGCAGCATGAAAGTTTGACAAGTCTAAGTTGTCAAACTGCGGAGATACCGAGGGATCAGGCTTCGAGTCAAGCTTGTAGAAGAGAGGACGAGCGATTCCCGACGCCCAAGCGTCGCCAGTTGCCACCTGGTAGAGCGAGAAGATTGCCTGCTGGAAGTTTGAAAACTGATCCGAGCGGTAGCCGTACAGCTGGAAAGGAGCTTGTCAAATGCGGAGACGACAGAGGTCGAGAGCAGCACCTGGACAGCGAGGATGGCGAAGATGGCGGTAACGACGAGTAGGATGAAGACTGAGTTGATGATGGGGAAGACACTTGCGAGGAGAGAGTTGAAGATGATTCTGAGGGATTTGAACTGCCGGAAGAGCCGCAGAGCCTTGAATACTCGAAGCAGCCGAAAGACAGTGAGGATCGGGACTCCCGAGACGATGAATGAAGATATTGACATGACGACAACAAAGAAGTCAAACCAGTTCCAACCGTCCTCGAAGAATTTTTTTGACACATTGGACGAGAAGTTCCAAACAAACTCGAAGGCGAAGAGGGAGGTGAAGAACATGTCGAAACGGTCGAAAGTGAACTTCTGGGCAGAGTTGTCCGCCGGCCGAATTTCAGCCTCTATCATGTTGATCAAGAAGTTCATGCCGATCAGTAGCGCAAAGACCGACTGGAAGGGTCGGCTGTAGTATGCCCTTCGACTCAGGTCCCTGAATATCCTTAGCCTGCCTTCCCTTGCGATGTGCTCGCTGGCTAGGCGATGCTTGATCAACTTTGTGATCTCCTGATTCCATCGTGTCGCCTCGTCCTCCTCCTCGAACCTCAAGTGCACGCTCCTCCCGTTGAACGCTGACTCCATCTTCGTTGAAAGCACCAAGATCCAGTAGGTAACATACTTGGTGTGGACCTCCGACTCTTGGATCCTGATCAGGGTCAAGTTTTTGGTTTCCGCCCTCCCTCCGACTTGTTCAATGCCGCAGATGATGTCCAGGGGGACATGCACTTGATTCATGCTCTCCTTGTCCAGCAACGAGATAGAACGCGGCAACAGACTGGCCGAGCATGGCGCCCACAAGTCAACACTGTCGATGTTCAGTCGAAAGATTTCCTTGCTGAGGAGGACTGCTTGCGATTCACCCTGCAATTCATTTGCGAACAAAGTAGCAAGAATGCTGGACTTTCTCTTGAGGCCAAGATTCATCCTTAGATGAACTAGCTTCCGGCTTCTTCGACCTGCCTCTAAGAAGTCTCTCTCATCCTGTGATAGTCAAAACCAATCAGTCGAGTGCCTCCGGATACAACTCCTCTGATCGGTTCGTCCTCTCCAGCTTCCTCGCTCAATCGCTCCCTGACCTCCTCTTCGACTGATCCCTTGTTCCTATCCCCTTTCCACACACAGAGAGAGACAGACAATCCTCTCACTAACCTTTCTTACGTCCTGTCAAACTTCACCTCCTCTTTGCCCCGCATACGCCACTCCCCGTACATCAAAATCATATGCCTTGATCCTTCTCCTCACTGCAATTATTCCAGCATTCCATCTCAACAGTCATCGTTTTCAATCATCTCCTCCTCTCCCACCTTCACATCCCTCCCGACTCCACCACCAGCCTCATCTTGTTCGATTCGATCCTTCTCTTCCCAAAGCTCTCCGTCTCACTCCTGCTCCCTCCTACCTCGAGCTCCTTCCCTGCCTCTACTCTTCTCTCTCTCCTCCTCCTCCTCCTCCTCCTCCTCGCTGATCTCCTCGCCTCCTCGCTTCGGCTACATTCGTGCGACCGGTCATTTCTGTCCTTCCAAAGCCACCATGAACTAAATGACTGAACTTCTCCAGGGCCGATCAGCCGACTGGCACAGCGACTGCAAATCATACCTGAACTTTTGGAGGGCTCTATAAATAAATCATGAACTTCTCCGATGAACAGGAGCAAGTCGGAAGATCAGCTACCGATTGAACCCCACCCTTCGACCCACTAAGGTACCACTACCCCCTCAAATCCATCTCATAGTACCCCTACTTACACCCTAATTATCCAATGTCGGACCCCCCACCCCTGCACCTGTTGCTCGGAACCGTGCCAGGCCAATTATTAGGAGGGTTGACTCTTTTTTTTTCAAGTTACCGTTGTAACGGGGGGTCAAATATGATCCCGACGGTCATGGTGGCCGGCCCGGCCGCCGCTGTGGCGGCGGGCCGCCGGGACTCGGACCAACTTGAATCAGTACCGTACTTCCTTTACTCAAACCGTAGGTCCGTCAGCCGGGCACAGGCCATGACACGTGACGGCCCGGCGGCGGCGAGAAGACTCGCTAGGCTGGCCTGGCGGCAGTGCAGTGACTCAGTGAGAACCAACCCTCAGGACCCGGTCACCGGCGGTGGCAATCACTCGCTGAGGCTCCGTTCAACGTCCGCCGGGTTGAACGGGAGTAACCATATCGTATTCCCGCTGCCAGTCACACTGGCCAGTGTAGGAAGGGCGACAGAGCCGCTACTGAGCCTACGGTCGGGCCAGCGGCTCCGTGCCCGGTGGAAGGTACCGGGCCATTCATTGGTGCCGGGGATTTTTCAAGTTTTGCCGCTTGAAGTTCAGAAGTCAAGTTCAGTTTACTAAGTCACGCGGCCGGTTAGCCGCGGGCTGGCCGCTGAGTACTCAGTGCCGGACAGGGTCAGAGCCCCGGCTAGCCTTCAAGTCACTTGGCGGCTCCAGGGATGATGGAGACTCGGGAGATCCAGGTTTCGCCCGCAGCTGACCGACAAGATTCAGCGCCTTACCATCATGATCCAACTCAATCTCAGTGACTCACCCAACACCGCGGGCTTTGCCGCCTTCACGCTCTCAACGCAAGCAAAGTTCTTGTAGCCCATTCCCTGGAGAATCGTCGCTGATCAGCGGCCGGAAAAGCGAAGCCCGGGCCTCTTTACCTCATTACCGTAGGGGTTCCAGAGGACAGTATCCTCCCATCCCTTGAAAGGTTCTCAGTAAGAGACTGGCTCAGACAGACAGCGGGTGTGATGGGCTCCCGGGGAGGGGGAAGGGGAAGGGAAGGGGATAGTTGGGTCACCGCGAGGTTGCGGATGGTGACGGACTGCTCTGGCTTCACTTCGTCGAAGAGCACAACCTGCCCTGAGACGCCCTGGAGAGAAGGAAAGTCGTCAGAGGAAGAGAAGTGAAGGGAGGAACGAGAGATGAGGGTGGGAAGGAGAGACGCAGGAACAAGGAGAGTCACGAGCGAGAGGAGCAAGGTTGATGAGTGTGACATTCGCACCTCGTAGCAGCTGTCGACCTCCTTGTCGAATCGGATCGCCTCACGGCTCTCCTGAACCGGACAAGTCAAGTCCGTTCAACTGAGGTCTCCCAGGAAACCTTGGTCTTGGAAGGCGGCTTGTCCATTCTGTTCAAATGCTCGGATCCCTTGAACGCTCCACGAACCTGCGATAGTTGGATGGGCGAACTTGAGTTTGTTCAATGTCTTGGAATGACCTCGCACTTGTCGATGTTGGACACAGCAAAGTAGGTGTGAAGTGCAGCCTGCAAAGATTAAGACGTCAACACAGACTTCTTATTCGCATATCTCCACCTGGAAGTCCCAGGGCTTCGAGTCAGTGTTGGTAACACGAAGCTCGCAGTTGAGCTTCTCCTCATCCAACCCGACCACGTAGGTGCACTTGAAAGACAGAAGAGTCAGGGAGAGTTGAAAATGATTGCAGGGCGAGATCACCTTGAACTTGTTCGGCCACATCGCCATGGTCTCCTCGGTCTCGGTGAGCTCGAGAGTGACCGAAGGCATGTCAGGCTGCTCTCACAACCATCAGCATGCCTTGCAAGACATGCAGCAAGAACGCACCTCGTCGGCGCTGACATCCTTCACGTTCCACACAAGGTTCCTTGCAAACCCGTGCTGCTGAATCTTACCCGGGCCAAACTGGGGAAAGCAGTGGGGGATTCCTCCGGAGATGGGCTTCGAGCCGTCAAACTTGGCGTCAGGCCTAGAGGAGAAGAAGAACGTCAAGGAAGGAGGAGAGGTGCCATCGGGTGCTGACCTGACGAAGAGAACCTCGTGAGGAGCCTTGTAGCTGGTCACGGTGGCGCCGAAGGGATAGACGGTCGCAGAGCTTCCACTGGGATGCTTCAGCTCAATGGACTTGAGGGGCTCGCCCATGCGCAGAGACAACCTGTTCGATCCTGAGGGTCATACCAGCGAAAGAGCAATCGGGCGCTGAAGCATGTACGTACCTCTTGGGCTCGCGAGCAGCGACGCGGGAAGCAGAGAGGGCGCCAGACCTGGAGGCAAGGGAGGAGGACAGGAGGGCGGGGGAGGGAGCAAAGGCTGCTGCATGGGCCACGAGAAGGAGCGGGAGGAGGACGCGCATGGCAACGCCGTTTCACTCCCCCCTTATATCCCCCTGCACTCTAGATCCGCTCGAGGCATAGCTGTCATAAGGGGTATCCCTTCTGAGACTAGTGCGCCACTCGAGGAATATTGTACCTTACGGCCATACAGTTTCGATATGGTACGAGCGATTCGGAAGGATCTGAGTGACCTAATTGAGTTTTCAGTGCCACGGTGTGTGAGCTTAGCCGCCGGCGCGGGGCCGCTGAGCCTCGCTAAGCGCTGACTCCCAGTCCGGGGGACTCGAGTCGGAGCTGAGCACCGTCATCGGCACCGCCCACTGCGGCGGGTACCGTACCGGGCCGTGTGATCCGGCGGACTCACCGGGGCCGCGATCGGACGCCGCCGCCCGCGGACCCGCGCCGCGGCTGGCCCGAACCCACTTAACCATGTTCAGTACAGTGCAACTTGGAAACGGTTAATAAGTTATGCGGCCGCTGGGCCGGAGGATTTCAATGATCAAATTCAATAGTTCAGATGGTTGAAGTCATATTCACGCTTCACTTTCACTTCTTGCTCTTTGCAAATGTTGTCGTCTTGCCAGACTGGATGTCGGCCAACAGTCCTTTCCTGCTCCTAAGGTCAGCCAGCGGCTCTCCGACGGTGGCAAGACTTACACAAAGAGGTAACTTGCAATCACAACTGCGACGGGGAGCGAAACCCAGAGCTGATAGCAAAGTGAGTCAACAAGGTGAAGCTTGATCTCAAGAGCCAACCATGCGGAAGATGAGTGGGATGGGAGATCCTTGCGCCTCCAGCATATAAGCCTTGAAGAGTACCCAGCACACTGCCTGCTCGTGGCCACAGGTGAGGATGAGGGGGAAGGATGAGGACTCCAGAAGCTCCGAAGAGCAACTCACGTAGGGAGAATAGACCAGACGAACGAGACTCAATGCTAAAAACAAGCTGAAGAAGTAGTGATGAGAAGAGGACACGAAACAAGGGGAGCATACCTCCAGGTAGCGATGTAGTGCAAACCCTCCAGTAGCTTCCCCACTTTCTCGTTGTTCTGTCGCAGGAGTCAGGGAGGCAGGAGGGAGCAGGAAGCTTGAGACACCAGGCAGTCTGTGATAGCGTAGAAGTTGTTGATGGGGTTGGTAATCTCGCCAAGGAAGATGCAGCTGCAGCAGCGCCGTTAGATCCCTCGGCATGCTCGGCACTCCAAGATCCAACAGAGCAACGGAGAGGTCTCCGGCCTGGAGGTAGAGGCAGGAGCCCATGTAAAGCAGAGTGGCGACATGGTGTAGGAGGAAGAGAGTCTCCTCAGGGCACCATATCAGCATAAACAGCTGGTCTGCGATCTGCCGCAGGCGCGTCAAAGGATTCACATCCCCCACGCATCTCACCATGAAGGCGCTGCAGAAGAGAAGGCAGGCAGTGCCGGTGGGCGTGTTGGGAGCGGAGAGGTCGAATCTGAGGGAGAGGAGTCAGCCACGTCACCCAGACAAGGTCTTGAGCTCTGTTTCACCTTGCTCCGTGGGTTCCATAGAAGGACCAATCTCTGCTTGAGAGCTCTTCGTAGGTGATGAAGGAGACCTGAGGCAATAGAGGACGCGAGGAAAGGACGCCAATGAGTTCCATGAAACAATCAGTAGAGAGCAGCTCACCAATGAGCAGTGCCTGCAATGCCCCATTCCAACGATGCCATGACAGGATTTTGATGGAAAAAGATGGTGAGGGACTTCAGAGGGGACGGAACGAGCGAGAAGCAAGAGATACGAAGAAAGAAGGAAACAACAGACTTACACGACTGAAACCATGCATGACCCGAGATAGTTTCGGTTCCTCTTCTCCTTGAAGCCCAAGAAGTGAAGGAACCCAGCGCACTGAAGCAGAATCCTTTGTGTAAGAGCGGCCGCCTCAACTCATCTTCGACATCTTACGGCTCTGTTGAAGGCGAAGAAGCAGATGGACATAATGACGAGCCACTTCACTTGATCATGAAAGACAAGATCTGCAAGTAACTTTCACAGACTGCACACCTACCGCAAAAAAAGGTCGTGCAAGGCATGCGGCCAACCAGCTATCTCTCTCCACCGCTCCCTGCAATCCGGCAAGACGTTGTTAGATCAATTCCACAACCCTCTTCCTGTATCATCAACCAGCCATATCACACCATCTGTACGCTCAAAGTCCAAACTGCACGACAACTCTCACAATCTCAATGGTCCTCTGCTGCACGCATTCAAATGTTCTTTGAACCTCATGTCTGTCAATCCGATGACATCCTCGTTCAAGAATGAAAACTCAGACTTTTGCTCAGATGTGACCTCTCTCTTCTTGCTCCCACACCCCAAGTTCTCTCCTCTCTCCCTCTCTGCGCTCCCTCCATCGATGCACGAGCTTCACGTGATATTCATTGCATGCATCTTCTTTCACTCATTCTCTGCATTATCAAATGGATCCTCCCACCTTCATCTTCCATTCTTCCCAACTCTTCTTCTCATGCTCCCTCTCATCTCTTCGCTTCTTTCCCCTTGGCCCCTCGCTCTGGTCACTGAAGAAATTGGCGAGGACCGTCTGACCCACTGCCTGAGCTCCTCACAACACTTCACGCACCCCCACCCCCCTTCCAACGCCACTGTCTCCATCTCATCCTCTGATCCTGATACGTCCTTTCATCAACATCTTCCTATCCACCTGCTTCCATTCATCCACCTTGCTCCAACTCCTACACCACTGTCTCCACGAAATCCTGTGCATCCTGGTGCTCGATGAAGGGCCTTCTCTTGCCTGCTCCTTCCCACCAACGATCCTCGTCCTATCTTTTACAGTAAAAGAGCTTCTCCCCTCGCAGGCTGCCGGCTCTCCTCCTCCTCCTCCTTCACCTCATCGCCGCCGGCATGAGCCCCGCCGCCATCTTCCAAAACTGACGTACGCCTTCTCCGAAAGTCCACCCAGACCCTCATCCCCGCCCCAGGCCGGCGGGCCGGGCCGGGGCCGGGGCCCGCCCGGCCGGGGCACTGTGGCACTGTGACGCGGGGCCGTAGCGGCACTGCACAGCCGCGTCGTCCGATCTTGGCAATTCAACGGTTGCCGGGTTTACTGAAGGACCCCGGGAGAGTTTTGTTACTGACTGGCACGGGGGGTATTGCCGTACACTGATCGGACGGTTCACTGTGACCCGCCGGAATAATAAGTTGTTGTACACAGCATCTCGGTCCGAGAGGCTCCCGGCGCCGGGCCCGGCCACTGCCGCCGTACGGTCACGGCGTGCACCGTGGCACCGCACTAGAGCACTCGAGTCAACGCATTAACGGACAGAATACCCACCCCCAAAAATAGAAGGAACAAGCACGGGTACTGACGCCCTTGAACCCCTACTACCGTACCCTATGATGACTATTTCTAAAATCCGTTAGACTTCAACCCGAGACTACCCCGTCTGGATATATGACAGACAGGTATTAAAATGTGGGTGGGGTAGTCTACCCCTACCCCGTATTCCACAACTGGCCGTCAACAGTCCACACAATGCAGGCTACTGCGGCAACCCGGAACAGGAGGGAGAGGAGGAGGGAGAGGAGGAGGGAGAGAGACGAGGGAGAGAGACGTGAGAGAGGAGACAGAGGAAGTGCGATGCGCATTGATGCCAGAGGAAGACAACGACTTCAGTCGGGTGGCAAGAGAAGTAACTAGATGAAGTTTTGTTGAATGAGTTGCGAGGGGAAGAGAGTTCTAGACGAGCAAGTGCATGCAGCAGGCGAAAAGAGTGAATATCTGCATAATGAAGCCACGAGGCAGAACATGTGCATCATGCCATGCGGGAGGTAGATAGGGAATAACCCAATTTATACCTTCACGAGCTGATGAACCAAACTCCTCAGGTCTCAGCAAGAAAACATCACGAAAAGTCGGACAGCATCGCCGCCAACCAAGGGCACAACATCTTGATTCCTATCAAGGCGCCTTCACCATGGTGAGTCCCCGCCACCGCTCACTTGCTGCTTCTCCTGACCTCCTCCTCCAGCTCATCTTTGGCAACGAATCTGCCAAGGGGAGCAAGAAATCCAAGTCAACTGCCATCAAGCAACGGCAGCTGCATGCTGCTGCTGACCCCAACAGAGAGAAGGTCTCGGGCACCAGCATCTTCATCCCTACCTTCTCTGAACCAGAATCCATCCGCCTCCCTCGCCTCCCCACCCCAGACCAGCGCGCCGACCCCCAACGAGACAACCTGAGGGCCAACCCGTACGGCCTGCAGACACACCGAGGAGACTTCGGGAGGAGGGAGGAGCATCGGGCTAGCGACGAGGAGAACAGGCACGAGAACCGGAGGCCGCGGAGCTCGTCTCCTCGGGACATGCATTCCGATCGGTCGAGCGACGTCGGGGAGCCGTTGGACGTGCGGGAGGAAATTTCGAACCTGTCGCGAGCAGACGGGCGAGCATGGGAGGAGTCTGAGTACGAGAACCTGAAAGATCCCATCCTGCAAGGGTTCAGGGACGTTCGGTTCCAGTGCCAGGTGCTGAAGAAGAAGGAAGGAAGCAGGGAGTTCGCGGCAGAGCACAAGAATCTCGAGGGAAAGCTTGCCCGGCTGGAGAAGCAGGTACCCCTCCTGCTACCTACTTGTGTCCCCCTTCCTTCCTTGCCCTCTCCCTCCCTCCCTCCCTCCCTCCCTCCCTCCCTCCCTCCCTCCCTCCCTCCCTCCTCCCTCCCTCCCTCTCTCTCTGACCTCGTCAGCTCATATTCCTGCCATCTCTGCTTGCTGGCTGACTTGTCCTTCTCTCCGCAGGTGATGAGCGATAGGCAGGTGATTCTTCGCAAGCACAAGGAGGTAAAGAAAGACTCGGGGGCGCTGCAGCGAAACCTCAAGGAAGCTAGAGAGCAGATGCAGGTACCCCAGTGCCTCCTCCTCTTCCCTTCCTTCTCCTGCACCTACTTCTGTTCCTCGTCCCCCTCCCTTGCCCCCGTCCCCTTATCCTCCCTCTTGTTCCTACTCAGGTCCTTGCGTCTACTTTCCTCCCTCCTCCTCTTTCTCTCCTGGTGACTGACATTACCTCAAGGCAACGATGGCGCAAGCAGCGGATGACGTCATCATCCTGACGCAGAAACTTCAAGACGTGGAGACGAAATACGCGCAATGCAGAGTTGACAAAGACCACCTGGAAAGAAGGTGAGAGAGCAGAGGCAGGGCCAGGGCCAGGGGCAGGAGAAGAGGCAGGGGCGGGGGCAGGGGCAGGAGATGGCAGTGGGTAGCAGGAGGGCTGACCATTTTGACTTGGCAGTTTCAACGTGGAGATGGAAGTCCTGAGAAAGCAGATCCACGAGCTCGAAGACTCTCTATCCTCCTCCCGCTCGGAGCTCTCGGGCTCCCTCGCCGTAATTTCCAGCTGCTCCCCACCTGCGCCTCTAACGAGCTGAGCAGAGGCTGAAGGAAGCGAAGGAGAAGGCGGCGGCGGAGGAGAAGCAGAGAAAGGAGGCGGAGGCTTCCTACCGGATGATGGAGGAGGAGGGGGAGAAGAAGAGTCAAGAGATGAGCGCGCTGAGGGTGGGCAAGTCAAACTTAGAGCGGCAGCTGATGAGCCTCGAGAGCGAGCTCGAGAACGAGCGCGTGAGGGTGAAGATGGAGGAGTCGCGGCATCAGCTGGAGAGGGAGAGGCTGTTGGAGAGGAGCAGGGCTCTAGAGGAGGAGCTGGCAGCTGGCCGTCTGCTGGGGGCGGAGGTGGAGGTTGTTGCCCTCGCTGTCAAGGTCGGACCCCAACTAACGTTGAGCTGCAGAGGAGCAAGCTGGAGGTGAAGAGCTACCAGAAGCGACTTGAGCTGGTCGGCCCCTTTGTCGCCTGCTTAAAACTTTCCTGCTGCTGCTGCTGCTGCTGCTGCTGCTGCTGCTGCCTCCCCCCCCCCCTCCCCCTCCCCATCCTCTTCCAGCTCAATCCTCCTCTGACTTTCATGCAGGCGGAAAAGCAGCTGGAGGATGCAAACAAGTCAAAGATGGAAGCGATGAGCAATGCTCAGCAGGCCAGCCTCCTAGCCAAAGTGAGAATGAGCTGAGGGAGGAGGGGAGGGAGGAGGGGAGGGAGGACGACGAAGATGTCGACAGGAGAAGATAGACGACTGCAGAGGGAAGGGAGGAGCAGAAGGGGGGAGCGAAGCTGAGGAAGAGGAGGGAAGCATGTGGATAACCTTGTATGCTGCAGGAGGAGGCGATGTCGGCGTTGCAGGAGGAGATCTCAACCCTGAGAAAGCAGCTGGAAGGGGTGAGGGAGGAGAAGGCGGAGGCTGCAAGGAGAAGTCAGGAGGACGGGAAGAGGATGCAACAGGAGATCACTACCCTCACAGAGTCAGTGGCGGAGGCGTCACGGGCAAGATTCAAGGCACAGGAGCTGGCCCGGAAGGAGCAGGAGACGCTCTATGAGGAGGTGAAAAAGGCGCAGGAGGACGCGGCGAGGAGCGGAAAGCAGTTGAACGAGCTCAAGGATCAGATGTATGCGGAGAGAGAGACCGCGCACAAGCGGTAGGAGGAGGAGGAGGAGAGGGGAAGGGGGAAGGAGGGAGAGCGAGAGCGGAGGAGGAGAAGGATATGGAGCACGACGAGGACGAGGACGAGGACGAGGAGGTTGGACTGACGATGGCGGGCAGGGAGATGGAGCTGAGAGAGCGAGAGATGAAGCTCAAGCTGCAGGTGGAGGAGGCGAAGCTGCAGGTGCAGGAGCTGCAGGCGGCGAGCGACTCGCACAAGTCGACGACAGAGAGCCTGACGGGGAAGCTAAACGAGGCGAAGAAGAGGATCGCAAGTTTGGAAGAGAAGGAAGACGGGGAGGAGGAGCGGGCAGAGCTGCGGCAGAGGATGAAGGAGAAGGAGAAGGAACTGACAAGGTTGCGGGCGTCGATGTTGGAGCTGGAGGAGAGGCTGAGGGAGAAGGAGGAAGTTGTTGAGAACCTCAAGAGAGAGATCATGCTGGGAAGGAGAAGACAAGAGGACGCGGAGGAGCAGGTGATTCTCAGCTTGTCTTCCTGCTGCCCCACATCCTCACACGCTAGAATCTCCTCCCCCTCTTCTATCCTCCTCTGCTTCTCTGCTCCTCTGCTCCTCTCCTCATTCTCGCCTCCTCCTCTCCTCGTCTTTCCTTCTTCTTTCTCCTACCACTCTCCCTCCTCTCTCCCTCCCTCTTCTTCTCTTCTCATCTGTTCTTGTCAGATCCCGCGGCTGCGAGCAGAGAAGGAGGTGCTGCAGGGCATGACCAACCAGCTCATGGCCCAGCTGATGGACATGCGAGTTGACAAGCTGACGGCGCTCAGAGGTGAGAAAATGACACAACAAGAGAAGCTCGAGGCCCTCCAGAGCATGATGGAGAAAGCTCGTCAGCATAGCAAGGTTCCTCTTCTTCCTCCTGCTCCTCCTCTTCCTGCAGCTCCTGCCAGTGCTGCGGCTGCGGCTGCTGCTGCTGCTGCTCCTCCTCCTCCTCCTCCTCCTGCTTGTCTTGCTCCTCCTGCTCATCTTGCTCCTCCTCCTCTTCCTCCTCCTGCTCATCCCCATTCCCACCTCTCTTCCTCCTCTAACTCTGAGCAGGCCCTCGCCGCAATCTCCGATAGGCTCCCAGAAGCGAGGAGGAGCGCGATCAGTCGCTTCCTCCATGACCTTCAGAGCTCTCGAGCTTCATCACGTCAGAGCATGGCGACGTTGGGGCTGGACGACGAGGATGCTCCCCTTTCCGAGCTGTCCAGCGTCTCTTCCTCCTCCTTCCTCCGCAAGGACTCGAGCCGGCCTGCCGATCCCCCTCCCACAGTTCAGCAGCAGCAGAGGACACGAGCTGCCCAGGAGGAGCAACTGAGGAACGAGCGCGAACAGTTGGAGGATGGAGTAGAGGAAGTTGTTCTGCAGGATGCTGCGAATTCTCGTCCCCAGGACGAAGAGAAGCAGCCTGTGGAAGAGGAGGACCACAAGCAGCAGCAGCAGCAGCAGCAGCAGCAGCAGCAAGATGAGGAGGATGCTCAGTTCCTTGACCGGGGGGACGGAGCCATCAGTCCAGACTCCAACGAGGGCGACGGCAGCGCCAACTATGACTCGACCTTCCTGCTCAGCGTTGACGGGGACATGGAGGAGGAGAAGGAGGGAGGAGGGAGGAGCGTCGGGGAGGAGGAGGGAAGTCGTTTGCTCGCCAGCATATCAGTTCTGTCTGATCAGCAGGAGGAGGGAAAAGGAGTGGACGGGAAGGAGGGGGGAGGAGAGGAGGAGACGTCACACCGCTCCAACGCAGAGGAGGAGGAGGACGCGCGGAGAGCAGCAGCAGCGGTGAAGATTCAAGCTCGAGCACGAGGGATGGCAGGCAGGCAGCAGGTCCGAGAGCTCCTCCTATCTGCGATGGAGGAGGCAGAGGGGGAGGAGGAGAGCAGGGAGGACAGTCTCAGGTCACATGCTTCAGTGCCTGACGGAGGAGGAAGAGTGAGGGAGCTGCTGGTACCGAACCCTCCGTCAGAGTCTCGCCCAACCTCCTCCTCCTCCTTCCGGCGAGGCAGCAGGCCGAACTCAGGGACGAGGGGAGGAAGTCGACCGGGATCAGGATCTTCGGAGAAGCAGAAGATGTAGAGGAGGAAAAGATGATGATGAGGAGTGGTACACTCATCTTGACACATTACATTATAACATCTCACATAACGTGAACCCGTCTTCCTCCTCCTCCTCCTCCTCCTTCTCCTCTTAACCTTAGTGCACTCTTCCTCCTCCTCCTCCTCCTCTTAACCTTAGTGGACTCCTCCTCCTCCTCCTCTTCTCATCCGAAGCTCCGGCCTGACCCCAGGTACCCGCGCGGTGTCTGCATAATCCCTCAGCTCTGCTCTTTCCTCCCCCACTTCTCACCTCCGCGTGCTGCCGCGCGCCCTTGCGCTGCTGATCCCAGCTGGTGCTGAGCTGGCGGGGGTTCGGGTTATGCATGAAGTGCTCGAATACTCGCCCTGTCATGGCATACTTGTATGGCTCCTGCTCAGCTCGTCAGACCAACTCGCTCACTCCGTCCTCCTCCTCCTCCTCCTCCTCCTCCTCCTCCTCCAGGTCAAGTTCGCTTGTTGTCCCCCTTCCAACCCGCTTCTCCCTCATCGCTCCCGCGACCCCTTGCTCGTCTTTCTTCTCCTCGTCCTCTTCCTCACCTCTTTCTTCTCCGCCATTGCACGTTGAAAGCCTCTCGCTGCTCGACTGCCTGCCGACTCGCTCCACCTTCCAGCTCTCCTGCCCTCTGCTTCCCCCCCCCGCTTCTCCTCCTCCCTCTCTCCTGCCCTCCTCTCCCCGTCTTCCTCCTAACCCTCCCACGTTCCGTGCTAAGGAACCAGCGTCTCCCCTTCTCGGTCGCCCCTCGTTCTCTGCTTGCGACTCCCCGGCTCCTCCCTCAGCTGTTCGCAGCAGCGACTGGGATATGGCGATCCTGCGCTGGGCCAGGGGGTCTTGACTCCTCCTCGACGGCCTCATGCTGTGAAGGAGGAACTGCTCCCTTGCCTTGTTCAGGTCTTGACCCGGATGCCTACCTCCTGCTAGGTGATACCCCGAGAACAGGGTCTCAGGATCTTGGTCCTGCCCCCTCCTCTCCTCCCGCGATCCTTCCTCCCCCCCGTCGTCACTGACAGCTTTCAAGCCACCCAGCCTCCTCCACGCTCCGCCTCCCTCTCGCCTCGCGGCTTCCTGCGCGGCTGAAGGAGGAGAGCAGAAGACTTGAGCCTTGGCGCACTCGGGGGTGACGTCAGCAGCCAGGGGCTCTGCAGGCTGTCGCGCTGGCTGCTGACGCTGCTGACGCTGAACGAGCATCGACTTTCCTCTCGAGATGAGAGCTTGAGCATGCAGCAGCTCCCGCTTCAGCTGCGAAGTCGCAGAAGTGGAGGACAGCTGAAGAGCGTGAAGAGCCTCCCGAACCCGCTGAAGTTTCAGGTAGAGGAGCTTGTAGTCTCCTGCATTGACAAGCTTCTGCCGCTCCATGGCAATGCTGAGATCCTTAAGGGATTTCTTGTTCTCTTCGACCATCTGCTGCATTTTCTCCCGCCCTCCGCTGCTCTCCTCCTCCTCCTCCTCCTCCTCCTTCACTTCGTTCTTTTTCGACAGTTTCTCACTCCGATCGATGATGCGCGCAAGAGCATCAAGTTTCACCTTGGCTGCATGCTCGCCTAGCTGCACTCCCCCCGCACTCCTCCTCCTCTCCCCATCTTGGACAGCAACAGAACCAACAGGCTCCAGCTCGCCGGAGACTTCAAAGGTGGGCTGCTGTACCGACACTGGTGCAGTGGCAGGAGGCAGGAGAGTCTCTTGCTCTGCTGCGATCGGCGTCACAGGCTCTTGAAGGATTACGCTGTTCGAGCTGACTGGTAGCTCGTATGAAACAGACTCCGGCGCCTCCCTTTCGTTCACATATCCTTGGTCGAAAAGTTCGCCGATGCTCTCGGCAACCCTCGGATCAGCGTTGCGCACGACAAACGTCACGTCCTGAGAAGGCACCATAGCCACCTGGCGGTCAACCTCCATCGGCGTCACCTGCTCCCCCTCAGTACAAATACAACATGGCCACATTTCTCATACCTCCGATCGCCATCCCAGCTCAGCCCGTCGATCGGTACTTTGCAAGTGATGAACAGTGACCATGACAAGGGCAACACCCAGAAACAGAGTCGCCGCGATGCGCAATGCTCCCATCTTGTAGCAAGCTGCTCGAGTCCTTAGCCTCCTCAGAGTCCTACAAGAACCATACGACGAAGGGACAGCGATTCGATCGGCAGAGCGCGCTAGCTGTTGATGCTCTTCCTCCTCTTTTCCTTCCTTCTCTCTCTTTCCTCTTCTTCTCTCTGTCTCTCTCAGCTCTTCATGGCGTTCTCCAACATCGTCGTCACCCTTGTCTCCTCCAGCCTGCCGCCGCGCTCGCTATCTGGACATTGCTCTATTTCCGGTGCACGCGGAGGGATGAGGGGCAGCCACTGAGGCGGGCAGGGGCAAGTGTGGGGATGAGGGCAAGTAGGTAGTATGTGGGAGATGAGTGTCAGGGGATGAGGGCCAGAATTTTGTTATGAAGGGTAGGTGGGGTGGTAGTTTATTCGTGTTGAAGGGGTGTATCCTAGCCTAGATTTCAGTTCTACCAAGGGTGGGTTATTATAAATTTCCTGCAAATCCACAGGGGTAGGGTAGTCAAGAAGAAGATGGTTCACATGTGGAAATGGTTGGCGATGGTAGGGATGGGGGCGATGATGGCGGATGAGGCGATGGCGTTCCTCCCAGCATCGAGCTCTCATGTTCTCCGTCCCTCCTCCTTCCACATCTCATCGTTGCGCCCCCGCTCCTCCTCCTTGCCATGCAGAAGTACGTGAGAGACTTGAGACTTGGTTTCTAGGTGGTGGGATGGGAGGTGGTTGTGCAGCAAGATTCTCGTGTCTTGCAACTTTCCAGCAGTCACCTTGCCATGCAGAGCGACAAGTGAAAGAGAGGGCTGGAGCAGGACAGGGGTCGATGTCTATCTTCCCGACTGGCTCCGGATGTGCAGGATCAGTAGAAAGGTAGGCTCTCTGCCTTCCCCTCTCGTTCTGCTTCCATGACTTTCAAAACTCTCCATGACCCATCCTCATCGCTGACCGTCTCGTGAATGATGACAGATCGGAAGGGAGTTTAGACATCTCGCTCCCGTACCCGCTGGATATTTCAGATCCGTTCGTACGCGATACGATGACAGATCGAGTTCCAACCAAGATTCTCGGAAGAACGGTGAAATACAACGAGAACTCTCTGCCTAAGGAGTGCCTCGAAGCAATCAGTACGTCCTCCCTCCCTCCTTCCAACCTGCCATGCTTGCCATGCCTGCCTGCCTCGTTCTCTATGCTGACGGGTGGATGCAAGGCGCGATAGCCGACGAGATGCGAAGCAACAAGCAGATCTCACCTCTCACTCACTGTCCGAGGTTCGAGGAATGGAACGAGTACCTCAGCAAGTACCTGTCCCGCGGAGCCACTTGGTCTGCTCCTCCTTCCTCTGCCTGGTCTGACGCCTGCTAGGAACGAGCTCCCCTGGTACGTCTCCGAGACATACGTCTACCACAGACTGCTGGAAGCGACGGGATACTTCAAGCCGGGCACCAAGGGATATGGCTTTGACGTGTTCGCGGCGGAGAAGAAGGAGGCGCTGGAGCAGGCGCTGCCTCAGGTAGACGTCAGGATGCAGACTTGCATGCAGGCCAAGGGCAAGTGGTCGTTCCAGGACTTCAAGTCGCTCCTGCACATGTCGCTGTGGGGGAATCAGGGGGACAGCAGCCTGTTCACCGTGCAAGACATGTCGTCCAAGGGAATTTCCGACGTGGAGCAGTCGAGGCTCATAGTCGACGACTCGAGCCTCTCGTTCCTCATACTGGACCGCAAGCAAGTGCCTGTCATTCACATCTTCAACGACAACTCCGGAATGGAGCTCGTGTCTGACTTGGCCCTTGCCCACTACCTGGTCTCCTCGAAGCCCTCTTCCACTGTCGTACTGCAGCTGAAGCCCTATCCCTTCTTCGTCTCCGACGCCACGGTGGCAGACGTTCATGCCACGATAGAGACGCTCAGGCTGAGCTCCAATGCTAACCAGCAACAGGTCGGCAATCATGCGGGCGTGTGAGAGAGTGAGGCGTGTAAGGCGTGTCGCAGGTTGCCGCGGACTTGCTGCAGTACATTCAGGATGGCAGGATACGCCTACAGGGCGACGGAGACCTCAATTTCTTCCTAGCTTCCCCCAAGCCCATGTGGGAGATGCCCCTGAATGTTCGCGACTCCCTGGCAGATGTCGATCTCGTCATCTGCAAGGTACGTCAGGCGCGATCGAGAGGCGTCGCTGACGCTCCTTCAGGGCGACTTGATGTACCGCAAGTTGTTGGGAGATCGGACGTGGAACACCAACGAGCTCTTTCAAGACATCATTAGCTACTTCCCCTGCTCAGTCACGGCTCTCCGCACCTGCAAAGCCCCGCTCGCCATCGGGGTAGATGACGAAGCTTCTGAAAGGCTGAGCAAGGCATCTCCCTCTTGGATGGTGAACGGAGAGTACGGGATGATCCAGTTCTGCCTTCCTCCCATTCTCTATGACCTTCAAGTCAGCGACTCGTTGATTCGCATCAACATGGATGAAGAAGCTTCCATCCAACGTATGCAAGGCATGATGCGCTAAGTGTCAGTAAACTCACTCGATCCTGACTGAACCGACTCAACACAGTCATGGCCAACAGATTTCACGTTTCCCAGCACTCACGTCATCTCAGAGTAAAGGCTCAGTCCTATCAGTGAGGGTTTCATGCAGTAGTCCAAGCTCGCCTCAGCCAGTAGCCCACCATTGTGCTGTATGAGGACCAACGGTAGCCACTTTGGGCATGGCAGGAACATGAGTGGGAGAGTGGGAGGCGAGCGAGGAGGAGGAGGAGGAGGAGGAGGAGGAGGAGGAGGAGGAGGAGGAGGAGTGGCAGCAGAGAGGGGAGTCAGGGGATAGGCAGAAGGTATTGAAGCAAGAGGAACTCAAGACCTGAGATGCGAGGTAGAGACAAGGAGGGAGGGAGGGACCTTTCTGCGATGTTTGAGGACATGTATCCCCCGACCCGCGAGGATGGAGGAGGGGAGAGGTCAGGCATCATGAAGATATCAGCAGGCGGCAGTAGGAAGAGCATGAAGCGCGTTGGGTGGAATGAACCAAGAGATCTCGGAGGGACGCTACGGCGAGCAGTGTCAACAGCAGATGGAGGGCCCCGTAGGTTGGCCTTGAACTTTCTTCCTCGCTCTGCTGGCGCCAGTCGAGCAGGACGACAGAACGGGCAGGGATGGAGCAGCGGGGAGGAATGGAGGAGCCCGGAGAGCCTGGAGCTGCCGCAGACGCTGCACATGACACTCAAGGACCAAAAGGCGATGAGCAAGTTCGAGCTGACGCTGAAGCACAAGGAGCGCGCAGAAGCTCAGTTCTGGGGGTATGGGAGGAGGGTGCGACCCGGAAGCAGGCAGGGAGAGGACGGACGGAAGGCTGCGCTGCTTCCCCCGTGGACCTTGTCGGCAAAGACGTTGATGGTGATGAGTGAGATCGGGGAGGGACGAGTGGCGATACCGCGAGAGAAGCTTGACTCGATCAGAAGAAAGATGCACGTGCAGCTGTCAGCCTCCTCCTCCATCGAGCCGTCGGCGATGCACGGGATGAGGCAGCGGACTCTGCTGCTTCGCGAGTCTCCGATGTTGGCAGTGCTGCCGAGAGAGCTGCTGTCTGAGCAAGACTCCATGTGCGTCTCCGTCTGCGACAAGCAGTCGGCTCAAGGAAGTCTGCGGGAGCTGATGGCCGACCCTCTCGTCTCCTTCCTCCTTGCCAACGGCTTGCAGGTCAACGCGGAAGAGCTGAGGGAGCTGGTCCAGGGAGTGAGGGTCGTGGCTCTGAGGGAGAACTCGATGGAGGACAAGGACGTCTGCTGCATCGCTGGTGGGTTGACGCACGCGGATCGAGTAACGGCGGTGATCATCCAAGACAACAGCATCGGGGAGGCAGGGCTGGAGGCCTTGAGTGTCGCCTTGAGCACTTGCGGTGAGTTGCGATGTCTCGACCTGTCCCGCAACAAGATGGAAGGAGAGTCTCTGCGACATGCGGCGATGCTCCTCCTCCCCTGCCCCTGCCACCATGTCTTGCAGTCAGCCATCAGAGAGGACAAGGTGTCAGTCGTGACCTCCTTCCTCCAGCATGTCGGCGAGTCTGCTGCGACGATACTGGTCAAGGGCGACACTCTGTTGATGACCGCGGCGGAGCACGAGGCTCTCGATGTGATGAAGTATGCCTTGCGGTCTGGCGCCAGCATGGAAGACAGAGACGAGCACAGGCGGACAGCGTTGCTCCGAGCTGCCATGGCTGGGAAGTTGCTGTCAGTGAGGTTCCTCAGAGAGCAGGGAGCACACATGTCGGTGCAAGACAAGCATGACAGTTCGGTTCTTGACATGGCCGTGCGGTCAGGCAAGATCAAGGTGGTTGAGTACCTGATCCGAGAGATGACCCTCGCAGAGCCAACGCTACAAGTGAAAGTGACGCGAATGTTCCTGCACAGAAGTTTGTTTGACCTGATAGCATTTCTCGAAGGAGAGAGCGAAGGAGGAGAAGACCAAGGGAAAGGAGAAGGGGAGGGAGAGAAAGCAGGTTCTGTCAGCGCTGATCAGGGTCAAGCGCCTCGCGTCTTCCTGAGGCTGCTCGTCAAGTCAGTCATGGTGGGCGAGTACGAGGTGACGAAGGAGCAACGGCAGGGGTCCCCCAACCTCATCGTCTCCTGCGAGGGCATCCGCCACCTGCTTCCCTGCTGCATCTCCTTGCAGGTCGTCTGTGCCGCTCGGGACCGAAGCTTTCTTCTTGCCTCCTCCTCCCTCCCCTTGTCTGGCATCTCCGATGTGCAGGCTTGGTGCACGCTGCGAGATGAAGGAGGAGAGCAGGAGGGGCAGGAGGGGCAGGAGGGGCAGGAGGGGCAGGAGGGGCAGGATGTGCATGGCTACGTACATCTGAGCTGCAAGATGTGCGGGCAGGAGATACTGAGGGAGAGCGTGACGGGAAAGAACGCGATCCTAGAGGCCATTCGCAACGGGCAAGAAGAGGTGGCGAAGCAGCTTCTCAGCTCCTGCCACTCCGTCGACTTCAGCAGCCGCGACGGAGTCACGCCCCTCATGGTTGCGGCGAAGCATCGCCGAAGAGCCGTGGTGAGATACCTGCTGGGCAGAGACGCGGACCCCATGGCGACCAACTGCAAGAGCATGTCGGCGTACAAGTTTGCGCAACAGTCGGAGGACAAGCACGTCCTCGACCTGCTGCGATTCTACCTCAAGGTCAAGAACAGCGTGGGGGTCACCGTCGACCAGTGGCCCTCGTTCGCTGACTACACGCGATCGAAGCTGAGGAGGAGAGGCGAGCGCGAGGGCGTGAGGGAGGCCGAGGACTTTGTGGCCTCCAAGTTGACGGTACAAGTCGTTCGAGCCAGGAACCTCCCAGCTGCCGACCTCTCGGGCTCCTCCGACCCCTTCGTGACTCTGGACCTCAACGGACAGAAGAAAAAGACGCAGGTCAAGCGCAAGACGTTGAGCCCGGAGTGGCGGGAAAGCTTCGAGTTCGAGGACCTGACGCGCGGGGTCTGGTCGGAGCAGACGTTGGTGGTAGAGGTGTACGACTGGGACTGGCTGAGCAAGTCTGACCTGCTGGGAGTCGTCAGAGTTCCCATCTCCCTGGCCCAGCTGCTCTCGGAGAAGCGCGTCTCTCACTGGTTCCAGCTGGAGGATGCGGACGGGAAGCTCGTGATGGCGACAGCAGACGCCAACGAGCAGCAGGGTAGGAGGAGCGAGGTGGAGCTTTCCTTCTCCTACTGCGAGGGCAGGGGAAGCTTCTTCCAGCTGGAGGTCAGGCGGGCGATCAACCTGTTCTCTCTGCAGCCCAGGAAGCTGTTCGTGAGTCTGCTGGGTGTGGAGCTGGAGCTAGAGACTGGGCGGATCTCGGAGACGAGCGACTTCTGGTGGGGCGAGTCTTTCCGCTTCCCCCTCAAGGAGGATGGCGGAGAGATCGACCTGGTGGTTCGCGATGCCGCAAAGATGAAGGAGGAGGAGGCTGTTGTCGCAGCCGCCTCGCTACCGCTAGAGCTCCTACGGGAGATGTATGAGGTCGGCCTGACTGAGTTGCCCTTGTCCCTTCCCGGTGCCGTCAGAGTGACCAAGGACGGGGAGGAAGCGACGCCTGCTGTGCTTGTGCTGGGCTTCTCGTTCAGCAGGTTCGAGGAAGAGGGAGAGGGGACTCACGAGCTCGATGAGTCGAAGGCTCCTGCTCAGACGTTGCTGAGCCTGCGGGCTCAGCGGCGGCTGATGAAGAGCGCCATCAAAGTCGGAGACGCGCAGGGGGTAATGGAGGAAGCGTTCCGAGAAGCTCTGCGCGTCAACGGAGGCTCGGTTCCCTTGGAAAGACTGTGCGAGCTGGTGGTGGAGACCGGGATCGACCTGACGGAGGAGGACGTGCGAGTGAGGACTCGATTCTTCTGCGGAGCTGGGGGGCAGCTCGACAACTACGGGCTCTTCGTGCTCGTGCTGGGCCTGCACCAGGTCTTTCGCTCCCGCAGCTCGAGCGGTGAGGGCGCGAGGTTGGTGGTCGGGCGGGAGGTGGAGCCGAGGGTGGGACTGCCCGTCATAGTGAGAGAGGAGGGCGAGGAGCTGGAGCAGCTGCTGGCCAAGACGTTGAGCGGACCGGGAGTGATCACGAGGGTGGAGGAGGAGGCAGTGGAGGTCATGTGGGACTACTCGGGGGCGACCTCAACATTCTCCTCCTCCTCCTCGCCCGGCTCTGAGAGCTCCATAGCGCTGCTGTCGGTCTGGAGCCCCTCCAAGGAGGAGGTGGCGGAGTTGAAGAGATTCGTCAACGCACATGTGCACGCGCGGGAGGGTCAGATGGTGAGGAGGAGCGGAGGAGCGAAGGGAAGCAGAGGGCAAGTCATGGAGGTCAAGCACGGGGCTGATGAGGCATCGTCCTCCTGCTCTGTCGTATGGGAGGACAGCAAGACGGTGGAAGAGTGCAGGATAGGCAAGGACGGGGAGTTTGAGCTGATCCTGGACAGCAAGCCGTCGAGCATCGCCTCGTCGGATCTCTCGCACCTACAGCAGGAGCATGTGGTCAACAAGCTCACGAGACTTGTCTTAGACGGCAACCACCTCGGCGACGTCGGGGCAACGGCGTTAGGAGCGATGCTGAGCAGAAACCAGTCGCTCTCCCTCCTCTCCCTCTGCGACAACTGGATCGGACCGGAAGGCTCGACCGCGCTAGCGGAGGGGATGAAAGGGAACGAGGGGATAGAGACTCTTCGTCTTAACGGCAACGTCATCGGCAATCAGGGCATGCCTGCCTTCCTCGACCTCCTCGGCTCCTCCCCCAGCTCGCGCTTGAGCTGCTTGGAGCTGAGCGGCAACGCCATCGGGCAGGCGGGCGTGCGAGTGCTGGCGAGGGCGCTGGTGGACAACTCGCGCCTGACCCGGCTGGACCTGAGCCACAACCTGCTGGGAGCTGACGGGGCTGCCTACCTGCGCAAGGGGCTCGAGAGAAGCGTCGGGCTGCGAGAGCTGCTGCTGGACCGGAACATGCTGGGAGACTCAGGCTTCATGCAGGTGGCGCTGGCGTTCAGCCAGGGGATGAAGGGGGCGATGAACAGAAGCCTGACGCTGCTGTCGGTGGCTGGGAACAACATCTCCGACAAGGGCGTCATGCACATGCGCGACATGTTGGGACGTGAGTGCAAGCTGAGCATCATCGAGCTGGAGGGCAACGAGGTCTCTCCTGCTGCCCTCGCCCTCCTGCACGAGAAGCTGGCGGTCAACGCGGAGGCCCAGCAGCTGGAGGCAGCGGTGATCAAGCTGCAGAAGGTGTTCCGAGGGTCCCGCCAGCGAGCCAGGGAAAAGCGAAGGAGGAGGAGAAAATCGCAGAGGTCTCTTGCCCCCCCTCCTCCGCCTCCCCCTCGCTCTCTCATCCGTCAAGTCTCCGACGCTCTCCTCAAGGCTGCACGCGCGGGCACCTCGAGGAAGGACGTCACCGCCCTCGCCCCTCCCACCGCCAGCACCCCCTACGACTGGGAAGACAACCAGACCATGGAGCGCATGGAGGCGCTGGGAATGATGGCGATGCAGCAGCACGCGATGCTGAAGGCTGCGATGAGCGCGAGCGACGTGGAGGAGGAAGAGCTGAAGAGGATGATGGAAGAGTACAAGACAACATACGAGGCCTTCTCAGTAATGATCGACAACGCCACCTCCTACCTCGACCTCGAAACTAGTCACATTGACGACATCATTCAAGAAGCCTCGCTCCTTGGCGATGACGACGAGGACGCGGAACGCATGGCTCTTGCTGGCGACGAGCGGCAGGAGGCACGTGCAGAGGAGAAGGAGCGGGAGGAGCGGGAGGAGCGGGAGGAGCGGGAGGAGCGGGAGGAGCGGGAGGAGCAGGAGGAGCGGGAGGATGGCAGGAAGGCAGGAGGAGAGGTGAAGGAGGAGGGAGAGCTAGATGAGCACGCAGACATGGTCCTCACGTCAGTCAAGCTTCATGTCTACAACGTGGGTAACGCAGTCTTGGAAGAGCAGCTTGCGGCCGAGCAGCTCGCGCGAGATGCGGGGATGAGAGTGTTGGAGGCGACGGAGAAGTACATGAAGATGGAGGAGCATCTCCGGCGAGTCATCGAGAGTGAAGACACCTCCGACCAGGACGTCCTCCTTGCTCTTGATGCCCTCCAGGCAGCCAAGGAGGAGGCAGCGCGGGTGGTGCAGGAGGCTGAAGTTGCGGAGAAGTCGGCAGAGCTGGTGTTGTCCTCCACTGCGCTTGCTGACGTGGAAGCGCAAGAGCGGGAGATCGCCCTCGCCTTAAGCACGATGCCGTCCAGCTCCCAGCAGCCTCGGCGCGCAGAGGAGGAAGAGGAGGAGGAGGAGGAGATGCAAGGAGGAGATAAGGGTTTCAGTGATGGTGCGCATGCCCAACACAAGGAGGATGGGGTAGAGGAGTGGCTCGAGGGACGTACAAGGCAAGAGGAGCTGATTGCAGATGACTGGCAGGGAGAGCGCAGGCGGGCTGAGCACGAGCGCTGGATCAGAGGGCAGCGGGTGGATGAAAATGTGCACGAGAAGGATGCATATGAACAGCCATGGCAACGAAGTGAGGAGCAGAAACACAGGTTCAACTTTCTCAACGTCCAGGAGGAGGAAGAAGACGAGGAGGAAGAGGAAGTGATGATGGTGGAGGAGCAGGAGGAGCAGGAGAAGCAGAAGTTTCTTGCCATGGCGGAATCTGCGAACCATTTGGTCAACTTCCATCATCAGATCAGAAGGATGCTGGAGGTGAAGGAGGTGGACCATGCCGAGGTAGAGCGCTCGCTGCAGGAGTTTGTGAGAGCGAAGGAGGAGGCGATGACGTACTTCGACGACATGTACAAGAGCGTCGAGCATGAGATCGAGGACGTCCTCCGAGAGTTGCAGGAAAACGGCATCTCAGCGCAGGATTTGAACGAGAATGACCGTGGGGCTCAAGGCGAGGATGAGCAGGAGATGGCGAGAAGGGCCGCCGAGGAGGCACGGAGGATGGTTCAAGGATGGAAAGAAAGTGCCGAGCAGGAGCTCATGGCGGCAAGGCAGTAGCGTAGGCGTATACATACAAATCGTTAACTTTGCTTCCTCTGCTCCCTTCCTGTCGCATCTACACGCCTGGGGGCCATGAGAGCTGCTTGGTCCCGATGACGTGGATGTGTAGGTGGTAGACGGACTGACATCCTTCCTTGCCGTCGTTGATCACGTACCGACACCCTTGAGGACAAAACTTGCGCCCGACCTGCGCTGCCACGAGCATGAGGTGACCGAGGCATTCCTGTGAGGGAGGAGACATCAGTCAGGGAGAAAGCCGCCAGCATGCCACTGCACCTGTGCCTGCTCGCTGCCGACCTCTTGCTCAGCCCTGGAGAGCTGAGAGATCTTGAGCTTGGGGATGACGAGGATGTGCGTCGGAGCAACCGGGTTGATGTCGCGGAAGGCGAGGCACTTGTCATCCTCGTAGACCTTGTCGCATCCGATCTCTCCTCTAGCCATCTTACCAAAGATCGTGTCCTTTGTTGAGTCCGATGGCGGTTCCTTTCCCTCCTCTGAAAACAGCCTCCTTCCCTCCCCCCTCCCTCGCACACCCAACGTTACCGGCTTCCAAGGCAACCCCAGTGCCAAGGATCTGTGGGGAGTGAAGGGGGAAGGAGAGAAGGCGAAGGGGAGAGGAGATGCTCTAGTTTTTCTACCGAGGACGCATGCTGTCGTCATGAGAAAGGCGCACGACCTCCCTGCTCCTGCTCCTCGCCCTCCCGCCATCACCATACGACTCGGCACCATCGAGCAAAGTGCTCGGTCGTTTCAGATCCGTTACAAGAGAAATTTGGTGGCCCGGCCCGGGACTAATAAACGGTCCGACTCACAGAGTCACTCACGTACGGTACGGTCACCGGGTCTCGAACCATACCTAGTCCGAGTCATCAGGCAGTGACTCCGGGATACCCCCGGCGGCCCCGGGGCATGCACAGGGCCCGGCCAGTGGCAGGCCCGTCGGACGGTCCGACGGTCGGACGGCGGCACGGAGCTGCGGCCAGCCTGTGAGTCACTCGACTGAGGTTCTGCTACCGTACGATGGCTGACAATCACCGTACTGTCATGGGCCTGACTCAGTGATGGAGTTGGACTCAGTGACTCGAGGCAGCGCGTTGTGAGCAATCATGTCATTCTATTCAATTACCATGGCAGCCTCGGATTTTCGACAGATAATCTTCCAAGGATATCCTGAGAAACAAATCTGCCTTTTCCTGCTCTTCGGTGATTTGGTCTCTGCTGAAAATGGATCGGATATTGAAGATGAGGAGCTGTACAACGAAAGCTCTTTCCAGCTTCTGTGCGCCCAGACGCATATTGCAACGATGATTGAGGGTGCTCCAGATCTTGACCGCTTCCCCGAAGGTATCTTTGGCCAATAGGCGGAATCGTGACATGAGAGAATCCAAAGGTCTCTGACTCTCCGTTTCCATCTCGGTAGCACAAGCTTCATTCATGGGATACAGCCGAGCCGAGAGAAGGTTCGAGCTCTGTGAGCACGCACAGAAGTCCACTCCAGCCTCCTCCGCGCTCTGCTCGAGTTTCGCACAGACTTGCGCGTCCAGCAGCGTCGTCATCTCCTGCATCGGCCCCTTCCACGGTCCCCAAATGAGGCTGATCCCGTTCGGTAGAACTCCAGCGAAGTAGTGCAGCCCTGAGGGCGTCCATGGCTGTGACGAGTCGCTGCGATCCAGGATGCCGCAGCTGTGTCCTGCTGGAAGATCCGTCTGCTGGTAGTGCTGATCCAAGAACATCACGACCCCTTTGCGCGATAGGCCCAGCGAGTGGACATGGCTGGAAAATTGAGCAAGATCTCCTTTCCAGGAGTTGATATCACATACGAGAGGGGAATACTTATTGTACAGCATGTCTGTCATAGCGGAGAATGTGTCAGACAAAACGGTCCTTGAGCCACCCATGATTTCTTGTAAGTCCGACCAGCGGCAAGGTACGGCAGATCTGCGCAAGAATATCATCATTGCTTTGTCTGCTGAAATCCGATACTTGTGGCCCGTCTTGCCAAGGTGAAGCACAGAAGGAGAACCGTTGGCCATCATGCGCTGACCTTTGTCGTCCTCGAGAGATGCTAATAGTTGATGGAATTGCTCCTTGTTGAAGCCAAAATACTCCAGAAATTCGACTGAGGAGAAATCTGCTGGAGATTTGATTTCTCCATGCGACAAGGGACGCTTAGTGGGAAGAGAAAGAAGCTTGTAATCATAATCGAGAATCACCAACAACAAACACACCCTGAAACGAAACCAAGTCATATAATTCAAACGTTGCTCCAGCGGCATGGAGGAACCGAGGTAGACGACGGTTCTCTGGTTGTAGAAGCTGGTGATCAACAGTGCGAGGCAATTGTGGATGCGATTTTCCACCTCCTCCCTCTCACCATGGAACAAGAAGGAGCGAGCTTCGAAGGACCGTGCTAACCCCTCTAGCAACTTCACCATGGTCGCCGTGGGCAGCTCCCTTGAGGTGGACTGCGGCGGTGCCATTGCAGCAATGGCCAACCTCGTAGTTGAGTTTTGGCGCCAACGAAAACTTCTCTAATCTTTTACTCAAAGTTAAGTTAAAAATCAGTACGAGGACACTCTCGCTTCTCACACTACTGAGTCTACTCGGTTCACCTTTAACTCATTCAAGGCTAGCAGCCGCCGGATCATCGCGGGCTACTCAGGCTGTAATGAAACTCGGAAGTTAGTTTAGGAATCCTCACCAGTTGGATGATAGTTTATCATAACAGTGTGCGCTCAGTCCAAAACTCACGGTCACAGACTCGCAAGGCCCTCAGGTATGCTGATTGGGAGAAATCAACACTTCAGTTGAATTTAAAGATCTATGAAAATCCTTGTGGAAGTAATGAGTCAAAATATACGAGAAAGAATACTTTCATTACATCTTTTAAATGAATAACAACGTATCTACAATTAACAATTAACTTCTAGATCTGCGTTGACTTCTGATCTCTTCGCATGTCAGTTCAAGGCGAACGCAGTTCCTACAGGGACGATAATTGTCGCAAGCCAGGTGTGATTTCCTGCAACAAGAGCAGGCAGCTTTGACATACTTCCGCGCTCCATTGGAATCAGTTGAAGGAGCCGGCGAGGGCGACTTTGTGGACTCGCCGTCGCTGGGAGTCCCCAGTACCTCATCCAGCGTCGGAGGAACGTAAATCTTGGTGTGCTCAACCCGCTCACACTTTGAGCCATTTTTGGTGCAATTGCGGCACGGCTGACCATCATCGCACGCAAGGTGGGAAGACCTGCAAGACACGCAAGCTGCTTTCGTGTACACACGTTTCCTCTTGGCGGGCTCTGCTCCACCCGGCGTGACCTCAATGAGCTTTTCCTCGGGCTTCGACCTCTTGCCCAGTGATGGCTTGACATCCTGAGTAGAAGGCTGCGAGATCGGCGAGAAGGTCTTGTGAGCCATTTCAGCATACTGCGCTCCCAGTACGTTGAGATTTGGCTTGACAGGCTTGAGCTGAGTCACTCCACTCTTCTGCACGATGATCTGCTGAATGAGATTCACGATGTTCTGCATGGCAACATTCTGCATCTGTTGGTTTTGCTGCCCTTCGAAACCGAATCCACCCATGAGAACGTTCAATGAGTTTTCTGGTAAGCTTGCGACAGGAGTTACATGTGCCATGGAGAACCGATCACTCTGTATGGGAGAACGATGGAAAGACTGAGGAGCCACCGATGGCGAGAAGAAAGGAATCTGTTCACTCAAGGACCTCAAGGGAGGAAGCTTCACCCCTGCGCTGCGATCTTGGACAGAGGTCCAGTGGGGCTCGACAAGCAAAGACATGGAAAGAAAACGGAGTAAGGGGCTATGCGTGGAGCAAGCTAGTTTGCTGAGCAAGGTCTAGGGAAGATGCTGTAAGAAGAGGACGTAGGGAAACGAGAGCAGCACGGTGGTCACTTGAGGTTACAGCTCCAACTTATATCAAACGACAAGAACGGGGAGGGCAGAGAAGCGAACGGGAGGCTACGAGATTGAGATGAGAATGAGATAGGTGGGGTAGTCAAAAAAGGGGGTGGTCATCGAGAACTATGGTGCTTAAGAAATAAATCGAGGTTAAAGCAACAAGACCTACAGGGGTGTGGTAATGAATGTGTTGATTAGAGGGGTGTACATCCCCTCGAAGTTGATTCTAAGGGTAGTAGTTATTCAATTCTTCTTATCGAGGGTGGGTACTGGTGTAGTTGAAGGGGTACTTGCCGTGATCATACAGCTGCTTGGTCTCAGAAAAAAACATTCTTGAAAGGCTACAAGGTTGGAGCTTTTCAAACCTCATCGTTTCAAAGGCTACAAGATCGTAGCTATTGAGCTCTCGCAATCAAACCCACGGAAATATTCCGCTCAGTAAACATCGAATTTCATTATTAATCTGTACTTTTGAAATTGTTACAAGGATATTGAAATATTGCAGGTGGTCACTGCTGTAATTCAGCTACCGGAAGTCTTCCGACAAGTCATCACTAGACGATACCGTTCTGTATAAACATTTTGTTCAAAAGCTCTATTTTGACTAACGATTGAGTACCGAAATGGATCGTTTTCGCATCTTGGTACGTCTCCTCTTGGTACGTAGCTGGTCCACATGCGTTACGTACCTGGAAGAGTCAGCCCCCCCCTTTACTACAAAATGACCCACGTGCACGTCGCCAGAAATATATTGGCAGTCATTATGATGGGTTTGCTGCCTGTAACATTTGAGTAGCTAATATCCGAGGGGGACTTGATTACTATTGTGTTAGATGTTTGAGTGCCATCACCATTCGGCGGGACCCCGGACCCTCGGACCGGGCCCCGAGGACCGGACGGAGCCCCCAAACCGTTACATGCAGTATTCCTTTGCAACCTGACGGTTCTACGACGTTACAGAGTTCGCGATGGTCGGGGGCTGAAGATGGTCAGGAGAGCTGCGATAGCGATCTTGCTATGCGCACTTTTGGCAAGCTCACAGTCTCCTCCTCCTCCCCCCCCACCGCCACCGCCACCTCCCTCCATCCCCCCCCCTCCTCCCCTCCCTTCTTTCCCCCTTCCTCCTCCGCCGCCTGAAACGGAACTACACAGTGATTCTATTCCATCTCCTCCAACAACTTCAGTCAGTTCTTCACAGCTCCCCTCGTATTCTTTCCACTCACCTCCTCTTCCTGCTGTCCAAGACCCACTCTCCTCACTGCCGATATCACCTGCATTGGACGCGATGGAGGAGGCAGCGAGTCCGCAGCGTGGAGGGGGGATCACACACGAGCAGATAGCAAGGCTTCAGTTCTCTCCCACTCTCCATCGAACGTCTCTGAGGGCGAAGCCTTTCCTAGTTCGTCTGAAACCTCGTGAGGCTCTGCTGTCTCTCTCCTATGCTCGTTCCTGACTTCTTCCCAGTCTCCTCAACCCGGCCGGGCTTCCGGCTCCATGGTGTCGCGATGAATCTGGAGACTGAGGGCAAGGGCGTTTCAAGGACGACAGTTGTGAATCAGTCACTGGTACACTCGAACTCGTCGGACATGATTCCTTCGCGTCATGCTCTCAACTCTTCTGATGTGAACATCTCAGACTCGCATGCGACCCCGACAGCACCGTTGCGTGCTCCCCTACCCAAGAACGGGACTGAAACAGATGCCTCGCTGTGCTGCCATGCAGCGGACAACTCCTCCTCTTCTTCTTTTCTAGCAAATTCCTCGTCTTCTTCCTCCTCCTCATCGTCAACGCCCTTGTCCTCGTCCTCGTCCTCGTCCTCGTCCTCGTCCTCGTCCCCTCCTTCCTGCAACATGACTGAAGGATCTGCATCGGTCACTGTCAGGCATTCTGATACCAACGCTTCCGTGACGGCCGCTGGTGGGGAAGAGGAGCGAGGAGGAGGAGCAGAAGCGGAGCAAGAGAAGATGCCAGAGGAAGAAAAGATGAAGCATGAGATTGATTCACTGAAGCAGCAGTTGGAGCATGAGGTTTGAACGCTCAGCAGTGATTGGCGGTTGACCCTGTTCTGTGCAGAGAGAAGAAAGGATTAGGATTGAGGAGTCAGCTCAGTCTGATCGATCCAAGTTGAGAGATCAGATGGAGAATTACGAGAAGATGGTATTCGAAGAATGTCTGCTTGTTACTATTGGAATTTCATCAACCAGGAGGAATCGTTCTTTGTCTCGTGTTTTGATCGATCTGTTGAAAGATCTGGTTTTATCACGTTCTTTTTCTTGCATTCCTTCCTTTCCGTCTCACTGTCTCTGCCTCTGCCTCTGCCTCTGTCTCTGTCTCTGTCTCTGTCTCTGCCTCTGCCTCTGTCTTCCTGTCTCCTTCCAAATCCTTTGTCTCGCTCATCGCTGTTCCCTGCACGATCAGGTTGCAGACCTCAAGAGTGCGGTGGAGGAGAAGGAGATGCGAGTGAAAAAGATGGCGGAGGAGCTGAACGCGTCTCGGATGAAGGAGCAGAAGTTTCAAGCCAAGTTCGACCTGATCTGCTCCGTTCGCAAGCAGCAAGATGAGGATGCTGCGAACCTGCTGATGAAGGTGGGGAAGCAGGGAGGACAGGAAGGGCGAGGGGGGAAGAAGTAGAGGGAGGGAGGAGGGATGGGAGCATGGGGGTTATAGCAGTGTCAGAAGGTCAGAGGAGGGAGGAACAGGAATGATGGTGAGGAATAGATCTCCCGGCACCTGCATTTTGTTTCCGACATTCAAACAAGAGTATCATCGCTACAAGACGCGTGGACGGTGAGTGGAGGGAGCGGAGGGAGCGGAGGGAGCGGAGGGAGCGGAGGGAGCGGAGGGAGGGGGCGAGATAAGGGAGGCAGAGTAGGCTGGGATGGCAGAGGAGGGTCACGATGGTGTTGCCTTTCGTAGCGAGATGAGGTACTTACTTCCAAACAGCGATATACCACGAACACATCAAACTCGAGGTGAGCTGAGAAGGGGAGGAGGGAGGA
>NW_005434655.1:31888-33580 GCF_000315625.1 Guillardia theta CCMP2712 | reverse complement strand
CGCAGGGAGCACTTGACCTTTGGAAGTCTTGCTGGCTGAACTTGGCGAGTTGTCACCTGCAGCTGCTGAGATATGACGAAGTGATCCGAGCTTGCAACGAGGTCTCCCCCCGCTTCTCCCTCCTCTTATCCGACTACTTCTGCTCGTCGTTCCCCTCTCCTCCTCCGGGCTCCTCTTGGCTCTCACTCCTATGACTCACTCGTGTCCTCCCTAGGTCGTTCGAGTTGATTCGCAGAACGTCAAGGCTCTGTACAGACGAGCGATCTCGTAAGTTGAGAGAGGAGGAGGACGAGATGGAGGAAAGAAGTAGAGGCAGAAAGAGAGGCAGAGGAAGGATGAGAGAATCCGGCATAGAGGGGAAGGACATGGAGGAGGGAGTAGAGAGATGTACATGCGTATTGCTGTGTTTGGATGCAGAGGGTAAGAGTGAATTGAGGACAGGGGAGGAGGAGGAAGGAGGAGGGGGGGTGATGAGGAGCGGGGGAGAGGAATGGGGAGAGGGAGTGGAGCGAGGAGGACAGGAGGGAGCAAGTTGATGACGTCGCTGCAGCTTCAGGGAGCTCGCCGTCCTCGCGTCGATGAACGGGCGGGTGGAGGAGGAGCTGACAAACTTGCGAGAGGCAATGAGAGACATCGAGGCAGCAGGGAGCATGGAGCCGCGGGACGAGACGATCCTCCTGGCAGCGAAGCAGATCAGAGGCATGTTCGAGAAACTCAAGGAGCAGGAGGAGGAGAAGGCGTTCGAGAAGGAGCTCGAGACTTGCAAGCCTCCTCCGCTGTCGAGGCATCCCCAAGCAGGAGGCATCAGAGGAGGGCGAGGAGGAGGGGGAGGGGAGGGAGGACAAGGACGAAGTTCTCAGTGAAGGTGTATTGCTCTCACAAGATGCCTGCTCCTCTAGCTGTACATGTCATCCTCCTCCTGGGGCGCAGGTGGAACGAAGGGATTACTCAGCTCCTGCTGGCGGTACAGGTGGAGGTGGCGGGGATGGACGGCCTTGAGGTAGGAGTCGGAGAAGCCCAGCTGCCTGCTTGCCTCCTCTACCTGCGCGTCTCTGTCGCGATCAAACGCCTCCCTCATGGCCTCCTCCTCCTCCTCCTCCAGCCCCTCTGTCCACTCGCTCTCTCCCCCGCTCACCCCCGTCCCAGATGGCTGAGCTGGGAGCTGAGCTAGGAGCTGAGCTAGTGACTGAAGAGAGGGCTGAGCTGGGGGCTGAGCTGAGGGCTGAAGAGAGGGCTGAGCTGAGGTCTGAGCTAGGAGCTGACTTGGGAGCTGAGCTGAGGTCTGAGCTGGGAGCTGAGCTGAGGGCTGAGCTGGGGGCTGAGCTGGGGGCTGAGCTGGGAGCTGACCAGGGAGCTGAGCTGGGAGCTGAGCTGGGGGCTGAGCTGGAGAAAGCTGAGAGATTGTGAGTGAGAGCCGGGCAGGAGGCAGGGGAGGCACCTGGGCAGCTCGAGAGGGTCGGAGAGAGTTGAAGGCGTCATGGACGCAGGCGACGAGGAAACAGTGAAGGTCCTGGCGAGACGGGAGGTTCTGAAAGAAAGTGAGATGAGAGTAAAAAGAGAGAGAGAGGGAGAGAGGGAGGGAGAGAGAGTAGGAGAGAGGGAGGGAGGGAGACAGAGAGGGAGACAGAGAAGGGGTGGGGGAGGGAGGGAGGAAGGGAGGGAGGGAGGGAGGGAGGAAGGGAGGGAGGGAGG